>NW_023270377.1:41657981-41762057 GCF_011800145.1 Mirounga leonina | reverse complement strand
TTCTTCTTCTTCTTCTTCTTCTTCTTCTTCTTCTTCTTCTTCTTCTTTTTCTTCCTCTCCTTCTTACTTACTTTACGAATACATTTCATAAATGTAGTCACTGATCCCCCCCGACTAAATAACAAATATTAAAAATGAAGTCTTACTGTCCTGCTCCAATAATAAAACCAAAAGCTGCCATCTACTCTTTAAGTCAGGATTCTAATCCCCAGACATGACGTATCAACTTGATTTGAGTGTGAACAAAACTATACTGATCCTCAGTACTCCCCCTCTAGAGAAGGTCAGAACACAATTGTGGCCACAAGAATGGCCACTGAGCCCTGATAAAAATAGCAGTGATTTGGTCATGCTGACTGACAGCTTTTGTCGCTCCCAGACTAAAAGATGTTTTGGAGAAGGGTCAATGAAAGCTAATTATAATTTGAAGGTCTTGCCTTGATTGTATGAGGCCAGGGTTAGAAGCCCTTGTAAAGCTGGAATTTTGCTCTGCTTTTGGGAAATTATTTCTTTATGGATTTTGATGGAGCCAAGGAATGAGGGAGCATGCCAGAGGGAGCCTTGTAATAGCTTACAGCTGTCTTTTAACCGGAAGTCAATCTGCCATTTTCCTCTTATCCTCTGGTTCTCAGTTTGTGATTTTTTTTTTTCACCACAGCAAGTATTCTGCCTCTTTCCTGTCACAGAAAATGTGACTTTCCTTATCTGTAAGGTGTCTTAATTTAGTGGAAAATAGAATTGAGTCCACTGCCCACTCCTTGTTCCAGGAATGTTTTTCTCAAAATAGGAAATATATAATGTGTAGGCTGGGTGGCTAGAATTAGGTTGGATCAGTATGAAATGGGGAGATTTGTTTGCTTCAGAAAAAAATATCCCACTGACTTGGCTGGCTGCAGAATCCAGGACAAATATCTGGACTCAGAGGTACAGAAATCCAACCATCCTGGTTGGATTATTGTAATGATGACCCTCCCCACGGATTCCCACATGCCCTTTTACCAAAGCCTTTTGTGGCCAAACTGGCATTTCTAGTTAAGATTTTGAAGGCATTATATTTAATGCCTTCTCTTATTGATTAGGTCAAAAGGGAAAGAGATGGACTTTCCTTTAGAGACAGGCAAATCTTTTCTTTCTTTCGCTGTTTTTGTAATGAATTCAAATATAAAGCTGTCTGTTCTCTAGACATCCAGATGAAATTAATCACCTCAAAATGGAGTGGAGAAAAGTTGGAGGTACCAAATAATACGTTTGAGTTTTTTGTGGTTTCAAAAGCCCATCTGGGCAAAGACTACCAAATTTATTACTATCTAGCCTTTGGATTCTTATTTCCTATCTACTTGTTAGATAGTAAAGACTTAGATTTGTTTTGACTGTTTCAGTACACCACAGAGCAACAATGAAAATGCGAATCACTCCATCTCCAGCACAAGGTCTGGGAGGAAAGAAGGTAAAAATGACTCACAGCATGTTTGGAATTTCTAATGCCCATAATTGAAAAATGGCGACAGTCACAAACCATAGCAGAGTGTACATTTCTTACTGGGTGAAGGGTGTCCATGTAACAGGACTCACGGGATGCAAATAGAACTTACACCTGAGCTGAGGAAACTTCTTTCTACTCCCCCCCAAATCTCTCAGTGGAAAACTTCATTCTTTCACTAAAAAAAGAATTGTGCTTTGTGATTTATAGAGCCTTACTTCTTTTCCTTTGAGTTGAATGTTAGCATTCTGCCTTGTACCCTTAACTTAATGGATATTCTCAAAACTGGCAGCTTTTCTTTCATGCGGGAAGAAGGAATAATTCTGAATTAAGAGCACCAAAATAGGTTAAGGATACATTATGTCAGAGGCTGTAGATTGTTAACAAGCAAAGGAAGCACAAGTCATGGAGTATAATATAATTAAAGGCAACTGGGTAAGATTGCCAGCCATTCCATCCCAATGACTTCACCTGTTGATACCAGAGGTGACCCTTTCCAGTCTGACTAAAATTTGCCAGAGTCCTAGGTATTTTTTGAATTTCTGAGTGAATCAGCTTTCTCCAACTGGTGTGAGTTTTGGCTGCTAATGATCCATAGCTGTCTCCCCCACCTCCTGAGAATTGCTGTTGGCAGCTGCATATCCCAAGAGGTTATGATCTTCCAACAGGAGCAGCCGATGATTGATGGATATGGGCTACAAAAGGCTGAACCCCTTGCATCAAAGGAGAGGGTCATAATCCATCTTGTGGTGTGATCTCATGGATCAGGTCAAGACTAGCCTGGTTAGGGGACCCCACCCTTGCTCAGCCCTCTCTTCTTCCTCCTCTGCTTGTCATACCCTCCCCTGAAGAGCTTTCCCCGAAGAGCGCCCCTTTAATAAACATGCACTGGAACTGCTATCTTTGTCTTTGATTTTAGGGTGTCCAGACCTACAACAGTCAGTTTGCCCATATATTTTAACTTACTTTGTTGTAATGAATTAACCAATACACTGCTCTTATTAACCAGAATTCCTCTGAAAACAAACGACCGTCTCCGAATTGTTGAAGTCTGTTCTATTGATCCTTAATAAACCTTTGCAGCAACAGAAGAAAAATTTCTTCAGTTCGGCACTGTTCTCTGTGCAACCTTTATCCATTAGCTTACACAAAAGAAGCATGGTTGGCAGAGTATCAAAGCCACAAAGGTTGGAAATTTGAACTCAACAACTGATTCCTACTCCCTTCTTTCCATTTTGGTAGGTTTGTCTAATATTAACTCTATTTATAGTTCTCCTTCTAAAAGCTTTGCTTTTCAAGTTAGAACTGTGTCCTGCCACAATAGGAATAGCCATTATGGCCTTAGTATGTGGTGGTCATCTGGGTGACACGAGAAAAGATTTTCACTTGGAATCAGGTAGTCCATCCATGTCTGAAATGATAGGTATTTTCAGGGTCCTGTCATTAGAAAGGTGATTGTATAAATGTCTGAAAATCTGTACTAGTTTTAAAGAAATTGGCGTAGAACCCATTCTTATCCAGACAAAAAATTTGCAAAATTTGTAAGTCTCCTTGTAATTGCTACCAGCTAGTGGTAGGAGGGTGGGCTGATTCAGCAACTGGAAGAACAGTGATTCTAGCTGACAGGCTCAGTCCTCCAGGAAATGTCAAGTTGACCCTGCCGCTTAGAAAAACAGAACGTACACAGAGGTGATGAAAAAAGACACAGGGAACAGAAATATTTTAAAGGAATTATTTCTGTTGGGTGGGGCAAAGATACATGACTCCACAGTGGAAGTTTCAACCCTTCACAGACATCAAAACTGGGCTTTGAACCAAACATAATGTCTAAAAATGTTGATTGATGTACCAAACTGAATATTACTGATTCTCAATACAATATTTTGGTCTAAAGAAATTAGATATTATTTCTACCATGTTATTGCTTATTTATAATCAATATCTTCTAATTAATCTAAAACCTTCTTTTAAAGCAAGCAGGTGCTTGCTATTTTTTTTTTTTTTAAGATTTATCTATTTATTGAGAGAGAAAGAGAGAGAGAGAGAGCAGGGGGAGGGGCAGAGGGAGAGAGAATCTTGAAGCCAACTCCCCACTGAATGGGAGCCCCACTTGGGGCTCAATCCCAGGACCCTGAGATCATGACCTGAGCTGAAACCAAGAGTTGGTCACTTAACCGACTGAACCCCCTCCAGATGCCCCTGCTATTTTCTATTTAGCCATCATTTTGGTTCAATTTCTTTATGTTCACAGATGATTTTTGCTAGATTCGGAGGATGTAAAGCTGTTAGCATTTAATCTTTGGGATGCATCCACTTGAAGGTCAGTGTGCCTGAAAAGTCAGGTATTATTTTGTTTCGGGTGTTTTGACAGAGAGAGAGAGAACGCGCAAGTGCCTGAGAGTGAGAGCAGGAGCTGGGGGGGGGGGGGTTCAGAGGAAGAGGGAGAGAGAGAATCTTAAGCAGGCTTCACACTCAGCCTGGAGCCCCAATGCAGGGCTCGATCTCATGACCCTGAGATCATGACCTGAGCCAAGATCAAGAGTCAGATGCTTAACCGACTGAGCTGCTCAGGTACTCTTCAGGTGATTGTTTTTAATATGGTACGACTTATGGTTTATTTGTGAAGATCACAGACTTTCACATTTTAGGGCTATTTCCCAGGGATTTCATTCCAAAAAGGCCAGTGCTTTTTAAGAAAATATAAACACATTTTGTTGTTGAAACTCCAAACAAAAAAGCTTGGAACTGCTGTTCATTACTAAGAAAGTAGATGTAATTATTGTAGCTACTGATGTCCTTATTCAAAATCCATTCCTCACTCACCATATGATTATCATGCCACTTAAAATTGTTAGATAGATCTTTGAAAGTTAGGTACTTCGTATCCTGTCTGATACAAAGGAGGGAGGCAAGACTTGGTGAGTCAAAAAAAAAAGAACTACTTCAGAAAATCTGAATTATGCCCTACTGTTTTCTCTTTGGCCCACATGCATTTTATAACCATCTCATCTAAATGAAAAATCTGTTAAAGTTTTGAAAACAAGAATGGTGGCACTGATGCAATGTTTGCCTTTAAGTTTCATATTAGACAAAAATTTGGAATATAAAAATGAACTTCAGATTTTACATTTTAATGTGCTGTGTTCTTAGAATATTTTATTCTTTTTCATATTTGTAAGATTCACTGAAAGGAAATTCAATGGAATTTGACATTTTAAAAGCCCAGGAGAAGAAAATATTTACTTTGATTAGCTCAAGCATTGCTAGTAGCATTTTTCTAAGTCCGAATCTGGCAGGGTAAAACATTATTGGGTAAGAGGAAGGACACATGCTTATAGAAGGACTATATCATGTCTGAGTTGGCTTAATATATTGATTTAAAATTTATTTTTTTTTCTAATTTTTTTTTGCCCATTTTTAGAAATAAACCATGATTTCTTCAACTGGAACTAGAACTTCCACTATCAACCTCTTTTAATAGTTTGGCCAAATAATTATTTGACCAGGTTAGTTGTTAATTACCAGTGAATATGTAATTTTTTGTAGGTACAAATACGAGTGATGTTTGAAAAAACATACCACTGATGTAATGGAAGCCTTAAAATGGTTAAACCTCAATTATAAATGTTTCATATAAAAGGCAAAGATAATCCAAATGATTGGTATTTCAGAAATAATCTGATATGTTAGCATGCATTTATCTGATTGTTAGAGCAAATTTTCTTCCATAGTTAAAATGTTTAAGGCTAACATAAAAATTAATTTACATTGTCTGAGTTTCTACCAACTAATGACATAGTAAGGCCATCTAAAAATACTCAAGTTGGAGGTCAGACAATCTAGAAATAAAGCATTTATTTTATGCACTTAATTTACTAAATGAATAAGTCAAAACTGAGTAATTGAGAATTATCTTCAAGCAGGGAAAATACAAAAGCATACAGCTACCAAAAAAAAAAAAAAATACCCCACAAGAAAACATTGCAAAAGTCCCCAAGTCTTTGCAGTGCATAATGGTAGTTATCTCATTGTGTATATAAAATATTTGCTAAATTAAGACATGCAGATTCCTAAACCATGTAATGTGAAATCTGTATCCATATTGAGAAAAGATGAAATTGTATGTTGGTAAATTACCTCCTACCCTTTCTCAGGAATTCTCCTCAAGGCCATCCCTAGGATATAAAGTGTCCCAGGGAAATCTTTTCTATAGGGTCTCTGTCTATATAAAAACTTGATTTAAAAAAGTGTTATAAAATTCATAGGCCTATGTAAGTTACGGTAATTTTCAATAAATCTTCAGATTAATGGATAAAGTAGAGCTATTTACACATTTGCTTACTGTCTGATTATTGCATGTAAATATTTTTTATATTAGCTAGTAGCTATGTGCTATTATCTTCTTGTTTTTTATTGTCAAATGAATGGTTCCTGGCTAATTTCATATCTGGGTGGGGCTCCCTGAGGAGCAGGCACAGGACAGGGTCCCTGCTTGCCTGGGTCTAAGTGCAGTATGGGATTTCTTCATAACTTCTCTGTTGTAATTTGTCTAACTAGCAATTGCTTTATATAATCTTGGGGCTTGTTCTTAAATCGCTGATAAGTTACTATGAAAGTGCCCTCCTCTATGTCCCGGTAGGCAACCTTTAGGGATGTGCTTTTAGGACATCTCTCTAGAGTGGAGATGAGGAATTCTGATTTGAAGAACAAATCACACGTTCTTCAGGTATTAATACAAATTCATGAGTGTTCACATGATGTTTATAGTCCATCTCCATTTCAGAGCAGTGGACCAAGTTCTGCAGAGAAACTTTCAGCTCATGGACTCCTCACGCAGAGAAAATGCTCATGGAAATTGGGACCATTATTATTGTTTACTGTGTTTTCATTTAAATTGATGAAAGCAGAGCAACTTGTCACTTCTGTAGAAAAAATTGAATATATGAGTTTTGTGGGAGCTTTAAGAGTTGAAAGTTATGACTAGTAATGTAAATCTATTTTTTTTAATGTCTAGTCCCATTCAAAGAACAATGAAATGTAGTGGAAGTCTCTTTGTCTTTTTGTACTTAGAAGAAACAGATATGAAAAATTGGTATTCTAAAGCCATAGATCAAACATTGTAGTTTAAGAACTTTAGAATGACAATAATTAGAAAGAAATGCATCTTTTGTGGAAAAAAAGAAATAAAATACATTTTATTTCTTTGGTGTTGCTATGGAGAAAAGATGAGGTAATGGTCAGAGGGTCGAACTTATTCCTGTCCTGAAGCATAGATGAATTCCTGACTTCAGTTTAATTTCAATTGGTTTATTCTACTTTTCTATTTTCTTCCTTCTCTTCCTCTTTCTCCTCCTCCTCTCTGCCTTCCCTTCTTCCCTTCTTCCCGTCCCCTTCCTTTTCCTCCTCATCTTTCTGCTTTTTATGGACCTTTCCTTTACATGTGAGGAAATTCTGTTAAAATCCTTATAGATCACTTCCTCCAGAAGTGATTATTTAAATTTACTTTGGAGAGAAATTAGTTGATTCTCTTCCAAAATAGGGGCTCCAGGAGAATCCATCTGCTCTAAGAAAGAACAATGGGTCTTCTGCAAACTATCTCCACAGTTTAAAAATCCTTGGAATCATAAATAATCTGTCTTCATCTTAGGGATGATTCATTGCTGATCCCTTTGCTTATTCTTATGTAATTATTAAAGAAATAAAAATCTCCTCCTATGTAGCTGTGAAAAAGAATAATGTAGACCCACATTTGCCACTAAGGAAGGAGTACCTTGAGAGAGTACACGAGAACAGCTAGGTGCAAGAAGATCCTGGATACTTAAATATACAGAGAAAATATAGAGATGCATATATGTCTTTTATATTTTTTTCCTAGAAGGATATGTAGGAAAACCATTGACCATGGTTACTACTGGAATATGATGGAAGAAGTGGGAAAGTGCTGGCTTCAATTTTCATTGAATATGGACCTCTTCACATCATTTGAATTTCCTCACCATGCTGTATTATATGTAGGCAAAACTCTAAGATAGACCCAAGATTTCCCACTTCCCTGGATTACATGCCTTGCATAATCTTCAAATCTGTGGATATGATGGATTTTACTCTTGTGATTTTATCCATGTTATATGATATAATTTACTTTAAGAGAGATTATCCAGGTAGTCCTGACCTAATCACAGGAGCCCTTTAAAGACAGAGTTTTCTGTGGCTGGAAGAGGAAGGGAGGGGGTTGAAAGAAGAACAAAAGGAAGAAGAAGTCAGAGATTCAAAGAACACGAAGGATTGAATGTCCATTGCTGGCATGAAGATGGAGGGGATTACATGGTAAGGGAAGTGAGCAGCCTCTAGGAGCTGAGAGCAGTCTCTGATTGATAGCCAGCTAGGAAATGGAGACCTCTGTCCTACAACTGCAGGGAACTGAGTTCTGCTAACTAGAATGAGCTTGGAAGCATATTTTTCCTCAGAGCCTCCAGACAAGGACTCAGTCCAGCTAATAACCTTGATACTAGCCTTGGATATACTGAGCATAGAACTCAACCCCATCATGCTGGGTTTCTGACCAACAGAACCGTGAGCTAATAAATGGGTGTTGTTTAATGCTGCTAAGTTTGTGGTCATTTATTACACAGTGACAGAAAACTTAGTTTTCTGTAATACTTTTAAGAAAATGAACAATTACATCAGGGATTATCTGGCCACTAGGCTTATGGGCCATTTTTCCCCTGCTTAATTATATTTTTAATTAAATGAAGAAACTTAAGATATGCTATTAAAAAATAACCCAACCCTTATTGTAAGGGTAACATGTGCTTTTGAAGGTGGATGTTAAGTTACTGTCCTTAAGGAAAGTCAGAATTTCTCATTGATTTTCATTGTATTTTTAAATTTATTCATCCCTGCCTCATCCTAGAAAAGAGAGTATGTAACATTATAAATGAGTAATGTGTTTTCAAGAGGGAAAATTCCCTAAATTAAATGACCAAAACCAAAACCAATTTGAACACTTCTGGCCAGAGAGTGACTAAGCAAGCAGTTTATTGTGGGCTGTGCTGGGATGGCGAGAGGGGAGAGCATGACTGTTGGGTTTGTTCCCGTCTACCTAGTGAACCCAGGGCCTCTCTCAGGGGTTGGCAGACAGTATGTGTCCAATATTTACTTGTTAATTAAAATGAATGAATGTGCTTGCTGTCAATGTTGCATTTTAAAGACTACAGATTTTCTTGCACTCAGTCTCTCCTCTAACATTTTGTTTCGTACTTTAGAGCAGAAAAATTCCTAATCCGTGTATTCTTTAAGTCCACACAACTACACCTTCCACAATATAGCTTCCTTCCATCTCTATCCTGGACATTTATGATATGCTATACAGCCAAGCTACAGTATCTCCATCAACTATCTTGAGTGAATGTTTCTCAAATAACTTCCTCAAGGCTGAAGATTTATTTTTCTTTCAAATTACTTGTTTCCTCTTGCTTCGTTACTATAAGTTCAAATTCTTTATCTGGGGGATTCTCAGTGCTTTCCCCTTTCTCAATAGAAAGTTTCTAAATGGCAAAGACTCTTCTCTTACTCTTCTCTCTTATCCACGGACCCAGCATGGGGCCTGGCACACATAGATGCCCAATAAATGTATTAATGTTAATAAAACAAGATGATTTTTAAATGTTTCTTGCAGAAATAGAAAGAGAAAACCTCCCTGTGGTTATTGGATAACTCAGGTCTAACTGCTTTTATTTAATCTCTGAAAATCTAGCTACAAGGTAGTTGGGAAGGATCTTTTGGTCTCTGACAATAAAAAGAGTGATGGTAGAAAGAAAAAAAGAGAAGTGTAGGTCATAATGAAATTATACCCAGTGTATATCAGATTCCCTTTCTCTGGTTAATTTCAGGGGCAACCCCATAAACTAAGATACCGCTTTCCTCCATAGGAGGGGACTTCCTTTTATCATGTAGTGACTTAAAATTATTGATTTAAAGTCCCTAGGGAATTTTATTTTCCAAATAAGGGCACACTCATCAGAATACACTGTTTTTCTCTGCATGTCACTGAGGTTTTGGAGATAATCAACATGTAGTGGACCTCGGGGAATGCAGCTAATACCTGTGCTTTCTTAGAGCTTCAAATGGTTGCAAGAAAAATTTCTCCTTAACAAAGGACGTCTTGCCTCTTGTGCTACATCTGTTCCAGTTTTTTTTCCCCAACCCTGAGCTCTGAAGGCTCAATTTAGAATCCAAAAAATTGAGCCCTGTTCTTTCCCTTTAGTACCTCATTACTAACAATAAAGAGTTGAAGACGTGGGGTGCTGGCTGGCAATTTTGCTATGACATATGGCAAAGCAGAATGCAAACTTACCTTTGGTCATCCACAAAAACTTCAGGTTATTGACAGGACTAGGTACTTTTCAAATGAAACATAGAAGTGGGGTAGTCATAACCTATGCTCAGTTTACCAAAAATACTAATCCTTTAGACATTCAAGGGCTCTGCGGATAACCCACAGGTAGATAGCAGTGCTATTAACAGCAAGTGGTGCTTTCCCGTTAGAGAACATATACCCATCTTCCAATGTGATTGGCGACTTGTCTTCTCGGCGCCTTAACTATGCAGCATTAACAGCAAATTCAGTAAGCAGCAAGAAAAAATGTCTTACAAGTTCTGGCAAGGGTATTTTTGTATTTTGTATTTCCCTAGGAAGGTTCTTGTGCTTTTTCTCAAGGCAAATCCAATCCTGTTACTAGCTTTCTATTCTCCTGTCTGTGCCTCAGGGTGGGGAAGGAGGACCCCAGAGCTTTCATCCCTGTGGACCCGGAGTCAGAAATTGATGGTCTAGGCCTAGGCTACATCCAGACAGCAGACGGTTGATTGGTTTATGCAATATTTTAAAATGATTTGAGTTTGTTGCCAAAAAATTAAAAACCAGGAGATTTTCATGAAAAAAGAGATCTGAATCTTGACCTCTCTCGAAAGAAGTTGAAGTGATGCCAGTGGGGGTTGGGTAATGGCTGTCAGTTTACCACAGTCCAGGGTGGCACCTAGAAGGTACCCTCCCTTTTTGGGAATTAGAAAAAAGGCACTGCCTCCGGGCAGATGAATTGTAAGGGTGCCCCATCATGCCCACAGGTAGCAACGTTGCCTCAACTGCTGCCACCACCTGAACAATTTTACTCATGTGTGAGCCCTGTGGGCCCGTGAGTTCATGACCACGGCCGAAGCCTTTGGAAGACATAGCTGCCTGCAGCAGACATCTTGATGAGTGAGGGTTGGCCTAGAGGGTTTTCTTTGATGGCTTGCCCGCAGAGATGGAGACGTCGGCATTTGTTTGACCTGGTTCCTGTTTTCCTTGAGAAGTTGATTTCGTAGGAATTATACTCAGAGGCTAGGTCTCTATGTCCTCAAGATTCATCCAATTTGCTAACCCTCCCCCACACCCCCGCACCCCCCATGCTGATCTGATGTTTGCCTGTTTCCTCAGCCTATGGGAGGGTGTGTCCAGGCAGGAAATAGCAGTTTCTCTAGTATGACACAGGGATATGACTGCTTTTACTTGAAGAGTTTGAGGCAGACTTGTGCCATCTTGGAGCTAGCTGATTCCGGTACCTTGTTGACAGCTTGCCCTTATTAAACCATGCCCAAAGTGAGCCCCGCAGCTACTGACAAGGGGTGATGCCAAGGAGCTTAGGAGAGCCTGGGTGGCCTCAGCAGACCTGAATAATAGTCTCTCTGTGGCTCCCCAGGAACTGTGAGCTGTTTTTTTCTTAGCATTGGTATGACAAGCACCAAAATCATTTATAAAGTGCAGCTGTATCTGATGCCACATAAGGGACGATAAACGAAGTTGATACAATACTATCTGAGAGCTTATAAAGTGATTCATAATTAGGCACAGTTGGATGACACCATTAGGAGTCTGTCTTGGCAATAGCATGGATCTCAGACTGGGCTTGAGCACTGACTCTGACATTCAATAGTTATGTATACTTGCACAAGTCTTTTAACTCGGTGAACTTCAAAGGAAAAATAATGCTAACATGAGTGAGAACTTAGAGCCATTAAGAACTCTGGAGATCCCCCTCCCCTCCGTCTCACTAGTTGTAGTGAATTAACTTCAGAAGTCTCAGGTGAAAGGGGCGCCCGGGTGGCTCAGCAGGCGGGGAGCCTGCTTCTCCCTCTCCCACTCCCCCTGCTTGTGTTCCCTCTCTCGCTCTCTCTCTGTCAAATAAATAAAATCTTAAAAAAAAAAAAAGTCTCAGGTGCAAAACCAGTACTTTCCTAATAGGATTTGTATGATTAAATGAGAGAATACTGGGGTGCCTGGGTGGCTCAGTAGGTTAAGTGTCTGCTTTCGGCTCAGGTCATGATCCCAGCCCCTGAGTGGGGCCCCCTGCTCAGCAGGGAGTCTGCTTCTCCCTCCGCCCCTCACCCCTGCTCATACTCTTATCGCCGTCTCTCTCAAATAAATAAATAAAATCTTAAAAAAAATTTAAATGAGAGAATACTTGTGCTCAGCATGTGGTAGGTACACGGTACTGTTCCCACCAGAGCACACAGCTTGGTGTCAAGCGAGCCATCAGAAACGTTGGTTCCCTCTAACCCGTGCATGTGCCTTACTGCTTTGGACACTAAGAGTTTTAGCAAATGGTTGCACTGCCCCACACATATTTAATGAACTGATCTTATACTGATCTTACAGTGGAAAGTCTTCACATGTATGAATATCAAGTCATTTTGCTAAAGATGTGGCTTCTTAATTGGGGCAGTTTGTGTAAAGAGTTGGAAATAATTTATAGAGTTTCAAATACCGCAGGGGAATGCATTGGTTAAAACAAAAAATGAGAAGGCTGGATCTTAAGGATGTAATAATGTAATAATGTGAGTTACTGCCTGTTCCCTTTAGGAATGAGTTCCTGGCTGCAGAAGTCTTTATCTCGACACCCAGATCGAGCAGAATACAAAGGTCGCAATGCCAATTTCATCTGAAACTTGTTTTGCAGTGTCAGAGTCTTGGTTTTTAGGAAAAGACTTGTGGTTGCTATGGAACTGTTAATAATGATTGCTGCCTGTACCTCAATCCCTCAGACTCCCAATCTCCGATACAAAATCATTTAGACCTGGGCTGTAGGGCAGTAAACAAACTTTCAAGCAAGAATTAACTGGGCTTGGGCATTTGTGTCTTAATGTCGGAAATGTCTTTCATTATAACCTTTACTTACACTAGCAGCTTGGCTCCGTGGAAAGAGCCTCTAGTCTCTTGACGGTGGACTGAAACGCGTGCAGTGCTAAAAACTGGAACATTTTGGGCTTTCATCATATGATAAATGTGAAAAATCTTTATTTTGTGCTGAAGTGGCCTTAGCGTGGAGCTTTTATTTTCATGCATAAAAAGAAATTCAGCCATATACTAGATTCCTAAGTGGAAAGAGGAAAATATTCCTGTTGAAATATATATGCCTGTATATTTTAAAAATAAAATCTTGCAGTAAAGTGACATCTTTGCTGTATTTCTGTGAGATTTGTGATCCATGTAATAGACATGTCTTGCCCCTGATTATATTTCTGAGATATGGATCTCAGTGCTTATTAATATATAACCAATCTTTGGGGGAAAACTAATCCAGTTCTTGAGTTCCAGGCACATAAAGTTAGGAACAGGTTATTGGGTGGGTAGAAAGAAGACATATCTAATTTGGGGACTTCTCAGCCTCACCAGTATGCAAATAATTCAACAATAATACAGAATAAAGAGCTTCCATTTCCACAACTGCTGCTCTCTCTAATCCCTACAGGATGTGTTTTCCAACAATTATCTGGCCTAATTCGCTGTTTTATTGCTTAGAATTTTAATGCTTCGAATGTGGAACACAGAATAAATGTTTGTCGGTAAAATCTAAAAAGATTTAAGTGTGAATTTTCACGGGCATGCAAATAGTTTGTAGGAACAAATGGCATAAGCATTTTTGGAAAGAAGTGTAAAAATTCCATTAGCTCTGGATCCCCCAACTCTTTGGCTGCAAGAAGTGACAGCAACTTCATAAAGGTTAAATAGGCAAGCTTAGGGCCCACAGTGAAATTAAGTCTTCTACCAAGTGTACGGTGTCGCTGAAGACAAAGGTTTCTCTGTGTGAATAAACTGAACATACAGTTCAATACATTCATGTTTGCAGGGCTGTTTAAGGTTTTATAAGGTCTGGTATAAAACAATAAAAATGCAGATGGAACCATCACATTTATCAAGCTGCTGCAATAAATTCAGATGCTCTCCAGAGCTGGCAAGGTGATGTCAAGAAAGTTAAACTTGAAGAATGAGCCTTGGATTTCTAAACGAGATCACGGGAAAAAGAAAGCAGAGTTAATAGGGGAAATCAAGACTGAAACAATCAACATTACAGCTCCGTTTGGGGGAAGAGTTTAAAAATAAATTCTTTTTGCTTGTTCTAAAATTGTTCTGCCAAAAAACTGACATTGTTATATACTTTTTATTTTTTGGTTTATTTAGTCTTTAACACAGCCATTGTTAGTTCAACAATCTAATATTTGGGGTACATTATTGCAAAATAAGGACATAGCTGTATAGATTAGGCCATCAATACGTTTGTTAATCCGATTTTTCCTTCTATAACACAAAGCATCGTTTGTTAATACAGTCTTGGATTACTTATATTTGTAAAGGTTACTTATGGTGAGTGGTACATATGAAAGGCAGGGAGTTTGCTCCCTAGTACAACTGTCTCTAAACTAAAATTTCAAAGTTTTCTTAAAACATTAGCGTTCTGTAATTAAAAATAGATAAAGCAATATTTTAGTATAATGTTAGGCAGTAGTAAAAATTATCCTGTCTAAATAAATGTGCACATATACACTAGCATGCTTTCAGAAGAATCATACCAATATTCTGTGAAATTAATATATAAATAAAATATGACCTGGGATGAAATTAGCAGTATGCACAAAAAGGAAAAACACAATCCTTCCCTTCTCAAACCTGTTGATTTTAACATCTTTCTAGACCTACATTACATCATCTGGAGCGTAAAGTTATTTCAAATTTGGAAAACATGAGAGAATAGTAGGACCCAACTTCCTACAAAAGACAGTACATATGAATTTTGAAGATTTACGTTCATTCCATTGTTAAAGAGACAACATCCTTTTAAACCTCCTTGGAGAAATATTTGTAATGTCTTTTATTTATTAAGAAGAATCCAGCCTTAACACAGTAAACTATGTTTTTATATTATTTGAAAATATTAGAAAATAAAAATATTGTGAAGATAGGACATATTATTCCAGGATATATGAAACTCTTTAGAATTGTGATTTAAGGAATGGAATACTTGAGTTAATACTGCAAATATTTTATTTCTAAGCATGTAGTTTTTCCCCTCTCTTCATTCTCTTTGGCATTCTTCCTGTCCTGTTTCTCTTATTTTCCAACTTCTCCTTCTTAGTTTTCTTTCTCTGATAGTCCTGGCTTTTCTACATCTTACTTTATTAGCTGACTATTATAGTCTTTAGATTTTTTTCCTTCATTTTCACTAAGACACTGGTTTCTACTAAGTGAATAACAAACTGGACCTTCTCTTTCACCTTTTTTTAAAAGTGGGTTTTTTTTTCCTTAAAATATAAAGTAGTTATGTCTTTAGCTTAAATACATATGTATATTATATATCACACACTTGAAATACAATCATTAGCTTCACAGAGTTCTGTGGAAATTCAATATGGTACTGGTACACTATTCAGCAAGCTTATGGAATGACAAAAAATGAGTCACATTTCATGACTAAGATCTTAAGTAGCCTCTGGTTTTTCTAACTAAGCCAAACTGATCAGCGTTTTGCAGCTGCTCCATTTCTTCTTCCATGCAGTCTTGGAGAAATTCTACAAAAATAGAACCTAAGAACAAGTTAGAAGTAGAGCTCCTGACAGGTTGCCTTCAGAGTAAATCTTGGCCGTGTGTGCACACTATGTCGTAAATGGTGGCTGCTTGGACAAGGACACAGCAGAGACTGGACAGTGCTGGAGGTGTGTAGAGGCTGTCTGCACTCTGGTTACCCACTTAAACGAAAGCACAGGCTGGGCCCAGCGGGCTGTGCACTTAGGCGGTCTGGTCCACCTGGAGCACCGCAGGCTGCACTGCGTCCTCATCGGACCGCTCTGCATCCTCAGACGTTAGCAGGTAGCCCCCCTCATAGCGAACCTTCTGGGCCTGTTCCACGGCCACCGACTCCTCTTCTTCATCTTCCTTAATTGTCAAGTCGATGTTGCTATCCAAGCCCGAGTTGCTCCCCCTGGAGGCTGCCCTCCCTGCATCCCCCTCCTTGCTCTTCCCTTCCCCCGCAGCACTGGGCTGGGACGTTTCAGAGAGACCCTCCGCGATTGAGCTCTCTTCCGGCTCATCCACTATCTGGTCGCTGCTAGGCATGTCTTCTGACTTGGTCTCATTTTCTGCGGGGCTCTCTCCCTCTCGGACTTTCTTTCGACCGAAGGTGAGGGGAGAAACCTTGAAGGGGGAGCTTTTCCCAGAGGATATCTTCTGGTGATTGGAAGTGAGGGATTTCTTAATCTTCTCTCTCCTCTCTGCAGATACGATCTTTGTGCCCAGCTTGTTCATTTTTTTCTCGATGTTCTGGCGAGAAAATGCTTTCTTGAGGCTATCCACTTTCCGGAGGCTAGATCTTTTTATTTTCTCTGCCCTACTTTCTTCCATCTTTTCCTCCACACTGTCTTCCAGGGCCTCCTCATCGTGGGGCAATTCATCATCTGAGGAGAGGTCCACCGTGTGCAGGGTTTCCTCCAGAGACTTGTTTTCATCAGCAAGCTCCTCCTTCTCTTCCGCTGGGCTGGAAGCCGGCTCTTTCACAAACACACTGGCAGGGATCTCATTTTCTTCCTGAAAAGATGGACAATGTAGATTTCATGTTAATAACAGAGTTCACAAATGTCCCGAAATGCTGTAATTTGCTGTGTCGGTCTTTCTGGCTCAGGGGGATGATAGAAACGAAACCTTTGTGGCTTCAGTTTTCTAGAACATGAGGAGTTAATTCTAAACTGATCAGGTCATCCCCTAGGCTAGATAAGGGGCAAGGGCTGCTTACTGGGAATCTTAGGAAGGCAGGTGGCAAAGGGCTGTATCAGTGACAGGCAGCAGGGGAAGTGGGCTGTGCTTCTGACAGACCAGGAAGTCGCCCAGATAAAGGAGCTAAAGTAAGTTACTGTGAACCCCAGAGGCCTCTCTCTCCGGTCCTCCTTCAAGGTCAGATGGCTCTGTCCCTGCCAAAATCCCACTGCAAAAGAGCCTGGAGGCCGAGTTAGAAGATAAAAGATGGGGGCAAGGGAGAGGACTGGGAAGTCCTCAGGTATCGGACACCATGTAAAGCCTTGATCGGGTTCCCTCCCAGTTACGAGTCAGAAGTAAAAGTATGGTCAACCTTGGGGTCTGTTCGAAACTGCACACTAATTTTTCTGATGACCTAACTTTAGAGTAAGAGAAGCAAGGGCCAGCCTTACTGGGGGCCCACCCCTGCCCTGTGGTTTAGGATATCCTTTGTGGGCATTAATAAGCAGAGGTGGCATGCCATGGCCATTTTCAGAGTTGTGAGCAGGAATTCTGAAGTAGCTTATCAAGGCTCTATTGTTATCCAGGGCTTCCTTGGGCAAGAATACTTTGGGCCCCCCCCAGAGCTAAGAGTGAGGAGAGAGCTCAGGAATCTGCCCCCTTCCCTGCACGATTTCCAGCATACCTCTTCCTCCAGCTTCTAGCATACAGGCAAAGGTCTGCCCCTCCCTGTGTCTCGGGGAGCAGAGCCCGAGAACGTGCCTCCAGAGTGCACGGGCAATGGTGCTCCAACACGACGTGGGTGGATAGAAATCCAGACAGACTTGGTCACCCAGCATAGGAATCCCTTTCATTTCTTAAATAAATCTTTGAATACTGGACTAACGAGAGCCAGCCAGCAAGGGGTCTTCACATGTTCACGGGAAGAAATGGCACAGTAGAAAGAACGTGTGACAGGAGCCTGAGTCTCAGTCTCTGCTGGATTGCTGAATGGCTGGGTGGCTTTCAGCAAATAATCTCCTTGGATCTCAGTTTTTTCTGCATATGAACAAGAGGATTTGACCTCAATGAGCAGCCTTCCAACTGCACTCCAGGGACACTTGGGGCTCTGTAGGCATGCCGAGGTGGGCCGGCTTCAGAGCCCAGGCCCACCCTGGCTTCAACCAGAGCTTTGATGTCTGGATTATATCGTGGACTGCCCAGTGGACTCTCAGGTTGAAAAATAACCAGATTTCGTACATTTAAAAGTCGATCTGGGATCTACACTTCCTGTAAAGTTTGTGTTAACAGTAAGAATTTCCCTTCTTGTTTTGTAATTTTGATTGACCAGAAAGTCAGTAACATTGGGGTTATGATCAAACACATGCTGTAGGAGTGTACCTGCCTGCATACTTTCTAACTTTTTGCTTACAAAAGCTAAATGAACAAAGTTTGATTTAGAGAAACTGAAAAGTCCCTCCCAGTATTAACCACTGAATAGTATAACTGTGGTACTCTGAAAAGATACAGCCCCGTGTCTTCCCCTCACACACACCTACTGGTACCATGGTCCTTTCCGTAAATTGGTTACAAACAAAGGATAAAGTCTTGGGTAGAGGTAAATAGCAGAAAATCTGGTTAAATAGAATTTCCGTTAGAGTAAAGAAATCACAGATTCCGTTTCTCAAAGCTCTCTCCACAACCACCCATTTTGAATGTAATAGAAAGTGTCAGGAACACAGTATAAAAGACAAAGAAAAAAAAAATTGAAAGGAGTATGGGGTTCCCATGAGTCGTTGATGACATAGACTTTTCCAGAGAGTGACTTCCCCATGTTTCAAGTCTTACCTTGCTGTTATTTCGCTGGCATGTACTCCCCATGAGCGTGGCAATTTTTGTCTCTTGTTCACGGTTAGGCCCCAGTGACTAGAATACTTCCTGGCAGCTCAATAGCCATTTCCTGAATGAGCACCTGTTGGCTAAGGTGGCTTTCTAAGAAAGGCCTGTGGGTGACTGCAATAGAAATTAGCCCTACCCTTTGGGTAGGCTTGAGGACTACAAAAGAATGGGCTTAGCTCTGTGTCTTAGAAGGAAGTTCGTTGACTGTAGCTCCATTGGGAAATGAGGAGAACCTCAGCCTAAGGGGCACAGTGGTTTCCATTTTTAGGGAAGGATGTCATTCTCAGTGGATGAGCATCACCGGAAGGGAGGCCCACTATAGAGAGAGCTAAGGTCCCAATGCTTATTAGTCTAGAAGCAAAATTACTTCTGGGGTTTGACGAGAGGGCTGGGAGATTTTGACAGGAGCTGTTTGCAGAAACCAAGAACTCAGTGAAATGTTACTGCAAGTCCTCAGTGCAGGAAGCAGAAATTTGGGTGGGAAACTACAAAAATAAGCCTTGGTTCCCAGAGCAGAGATACATTTTGTATGGTCTAAGCTCTCGGGAGGTAATCAGAGGGTTACCCTGATGACTTCCCTTTCTTCAACCTTAACAGAGAGGGAAACATAGTAACTGTACTTAGAATTAAACAATGCTGCCTTTTTTCTTAAATGTGCGTTTTGTTATTAAGACAGCATAGTTCCTGTTGAGTCGGAAACTCTGGTCTTGCTCGTGACATGTCCTTTGGGGACAGGTTTGAGGAAAGTGCAAGGTCAGGTGAGTCAGCAGTGACGTCTGGTAGATACACATGGCACGTAGAAGCACAGCTGAGGGATGGAGGGAGACCTGTTGAACTCCTTCCTCCAAGGAACGCCTGGGACCTTGATTCAAGAGCGCTTACGCCAACTCTGAAAATAAACCCAGTGGCAACAGACATAATCCAGAATGAGCTGGCTGTGGAAACAAGTGAGATAAGTCTTTTTGCCTAACTGCTTTATGCTTCTGTTGTCACTGTTATTACTTGAGCCGTATTCTGTGTTCTGTCTGCCGGACAGCGTTTATTCTACGGCGGCCCATGGCATCCAGTCTGAGGGCAAGCCCCTTCCTTTCCTGTCTGAGCACACGCAGTCTTACCTTTCCGTTCTGCGTCTGTAGAAGCAGGAAAATACGAACACTTCTTCAAAATCTCTCGTGCTTGCCCTGTGTTGGACTATGAAGTAGCTGTTCCGATGGTGGAAATTCAGCTGGCATTTCAGACAGCAGACCTTCTAGAACTGCACCGTTCTCAGGGGCCCAGTCTTCCCTGCACATGGGCCATTGCTCGGTCCTCTCACGGGTCCTCATGGAAACATTTGACGATAGCTCACCCGTCTACAGGTGAAGGGACACTTCCCCTTCAGCCTCCCGTCCTCATGGTTTTGATCTGCCTTCTCTCACAGAGTCCAATACCGACGGCTCCTTCCGGGGGGAGGGCCAAGCTTACGGACTCAGTTCCATCACTGCTGGACTCTGCTAGTTACTCATGTATCTTCTTCGGGTTTGTGACTCCTTAACGTGGCATGAGGAATCCTTGGTGGGCTGCAATCCTTTCTTGGCCCTTCTACCTAGTAGTCCCCCAAGAGCGGCGGACTGTTTGCCCGACAGATTTCTTTTCAAAAAGGTACTCAGCCGTCACTGAGTTGCCACTGCTCCAGGTTCTAACCTTTCACGAGAACCCGTAGGAGTTTTTCAAAGGAAGGGAGAATTAAACAGCCCACTTCAAACACATATGAATGATGTGCTTGCAGCACGAAAGAGAAAAGGAATGGAAAGAATTCTTGAGAAGTGGCATTTTTCCTTACGCTCTAGCTTGTTGGCTGTTTATATTGATTCTCACGAACTAACTGTCCTGGTTGTGCATGCAGATATCAACACAGAGAAACTTGCCGACTTGCCAAGCACCTCTCGAGTTGGAGCTCATGGAAGCAAATCTTTGCTCATATACAGAAGCATACACTTTGAAAGAGAAGGAGATTCTATGACCAGCGTTAGAAAAGGAAGCCTAGAGACAAAGCTTGAATGAGGCGAGAGAAGCCAGCAATCTATCTGTTCTTTTGTCCCTAACTTAGGATCCCTGTCGTTAGAAGAAATTAACTACAGTTGTCATAGTCCCACAGGGATGTGGTGGCATCCTGAAGGGATATGAGGACCATAAATTTGTGTCCATGGGATGTTTTATCCAATAATCTCTAAATACTAGTTATTAAAATGGAACTATACCCACCTGACATTCTGATTTATAGGTCTCTTTTACACATTGATGGTTTTCTCTAATTTGTGTTTCTGCGGTATAGATTGCCAAGTGGATAAAGCCATTGATTAGAACTGCACCCCTAAGCCAGCTGTCGGTAGACTCAGCAAGTCATAAGAATAAAATGCATTAGTTATAATCCCTGAGCAGTCTTTCACATTGTGGAGGATTTAAAAGTTTCATTATTTTTCAGTGTTATCAAGGGTTCAATTCTTTTTTAAGATCACACTGGTTAGGTATTCTTTGTTACCCACCAAACAAAACAAAACAAAAAAACACAAAAAACAAAAAACTAAAAAAACCCCACCACAAAACGGAAAACAAATCATTCTGAATTATTTAAAAGCTGGTGAAGAAAACCCAGAAAACCCAGTAAACATGAACTTTGCCATAGTGGGAATACAGTGTTTGTTTTTACTCATTTTACCATTCAACTCTATAATTTCTATTATTAGTAAAAGGAAACCTTGCTAGTCACTTTCTCAGGGCCTCTCTTTCTTTGATATAAAGTGAGGTTAAACTAAATGATTATTAAGGTTCTTTCCAGCTCCAAGATGTTCGGTTTTTTGATATTAATGTAAATCCCATGAAAAATAATTAACAAATTTCAGACGAGATCTCCCAGTGAACTAACGCCAAATAGGTTTCATTTCATGCAAGAGTCCAAACTGTAGGACCTGAGATGCCCTGGAGAATGTCTTTCATTCATTCAATTCTAACAGATCCAGATTGCAAAACAATGGACGGGGCCACATTTACGTGGAAGGACTGCATCTGAGAAACAGTCTAGTTTTTTAATAAATGAGAGAAAGTAATGATTCTTTTGAAGAAACAATAATCAGTTATTCACTTAACATGCCTGAGGCAGTGCTCACATTCAGTAAGTGCAAATAATAACAATGAGAGTATTTTGTTTATCTCGGAAACTCAAAGGGCACAGGATAAGTCACACATCAAAACCAATTCCCCATTATGGGAACGTTAATCAATGTGACATAAACATGGTGAGTTTTCACATAAACGTGTCTTTGATTTTCTGTATTCCCATTTCTTCTACAGCTGTAAAAATTTAGCGGTTTTCAGAACAGTGGCTTTGGATAAAGTACCGTCTTTAAGAAAAAATCAACTTTAAAATAGTCTGAAGATGTTACACTTTTAGCACTTTTCTCAAATTCTGATCTCATCGAAGGAAGCCAAATGATGAAGATTTGAACACACTGATAGGCCTGATTCTCCATGAACGTGTCCACAGCAAACACCCAACCTCTATTCTTTTCACCCAATTTCACAATTTTATGTGGATGAAAGTGTAAGCTGTCCATGAGTACTCTCATTTTGTTCCCTAGATTGGAAATCATTCCCAAACTGCTTTTTCAGATAATCATTGCTAGAACCTTAAGGCATGAGTGGGTGCCACCCCCTCATGGCCAGTTGCCTACGAGGTTCTAGGCTCTTCAATCAACAGAGAAAACTCCCTTTTAATGGTAAATTCACTGATTTCCTGTCTAAATTTCATTTTTAGGTAAAGATAGCCATACTTACAGGAAAAGCATTAGTCTTATTAGTCTTTAGCATTTGCTTTTAGATCACCAATCCCTCTGAGTCTTATTTCATTTATACTGGGTCTTGTCACAGTATTTTGAATTCAAACATTGATCTTAAGCTATTATAAAATAATGTAAAAAGAAAAGCTGCTAAGTTTAACAAGGATTTTACAATTCCTTCATTGCTCAAAGGGAGATGAATATTCTCCAGTTTTAGAGACTACTGGCTATAATCTGAAGTAATTGCCAAAGGCATGAGAGGCTTTAAAGCCACAACGATGTGGAAAATTCAGCATGCATTTAAATAAATAAATAAATAATATATTTTATTTTTATTTTTTTTTTAAAGATTTTATTTATTTATTTGAGAGAGAGAGAGCGAGAGAGCGAGCATGAGCGGTGGGGAGGGGCAGTGGGAGAGGGAGAAGAAGACTCCCCGCTGAGCAGGGAGCCCACTTGATCCCGGGACCCCAAATTCATGACCTGAGCTGAAGGCAGATGCTCAACCAACTGAGCCACTCAGGCACCTAATAAATAATGTATTTTTTTTAAAGATTTTATTTATTTATTTGACAGAGAAATAGCGAGAGCAGGAACACAAGCAGGGGGAGTGGGAGAGGGAGAAGCAGACTTCTTGCCAAGCAGGGAGCCCGATGTGGGAGTCGATCCCAGGACCCTGGGATCATGACCTGAGCCGAAGGCAGACGCTTAATGACTGAGCCACCCAGGCGCCCATAAATAATGTATTTTAAATAGGACAAATTAAGGACAAAGTTTGGAATTTTAAAAAATGCTAATGTGTAAGTACCTAGTAGACCAACCAACTGAGTGACCAACCAAAGAGCACCTGCAGATTTTGGAGGACAACAGGACTTTACAAACTGGAAACCTAATTGTCTGAACACTACTGTACTAAATATGCTCAAGTAAAGCGACAGATTTTCTTTACTCTTTTTTTAAATTTCACATCAATTTTTTTTTTGTTTTAAATTAGAAAACCAATGAATTTAGTAAAGGAAAGTCTAGCATAGGGTTCGAGTGGACTGAAAATGACAAATTACTTATAATGCGGTACCTGGTGTATTATCTGCCTCCTTACTCTCTTACCCACCCTCTGCCACTCTGAAGACTGCTGCCACTAGAAGGGTCTATTTTGGGCCGGCCCTTTGGGCAGAGTCCTTTGCTCTCATGGTATGTTGGGACATAATACGGATTTCAACATGATAGTTGTCATACAATGTCCCAACTAAAGCATAAGCAAAATAAGTCCCAACTAAAAAGCATAAGCATAGCTGTTTTAAGGTCTTGGGTAGGGTGGGGTCATTTTTTACTCAAGAGCCATATTTCTAACCAAGCAAAAATGTAGCCTCCACTCTGTGCAAATGCATTTCAGATCCACCCAGGAAGAGCTTCTATTCCTTGAGACACCATGCCAGTCACCAACCATTTTAAATAGATTATTCCAGTCACCCCTCACCCTGTAAGAGAGGCAGGAAGGAAGAAGCCTTCATGTTTAAGAGCACACACTGGAATCAATTACATGTGAGTTCCCATCCCGGCCACACTGCTTGCTTACCAAATAACGTCAAACAAGATAGCAACATCTTTGAATCTCAGCATCCTCATCTGTAAATTGGGGGCAAATGAGATAATACACAGAAAGACACTTAGAGCATGCAGGGCTTACTAAAAGAGCTCAACAATGTTTTGTTCCTATTAATATCCTCAGGGTTCAGATGAGAAAACAGAAGCTTGGAGAAGCTACAAAGTGTGCACAAGATCACATAGTTGGCAAGCAGTGAAACTAGAATATGAACCAGTGTCTATGTGACAAAACAGAGCTTCTCAACCCCGAAACTGGAGCACTCTCTAGCGCAAGTCAGAAGTTCACCCACTGGCGTAATTACTACCCTGGAGACCCTACTTTAAGAGAAAGAACAACCCTTCCACTAAGAGACTGCACCGGTATGTGTTTTTGTTGAAATAATCATCTTACAATGTCTTGAGAGTTGAGATTTCTAATATCTTTCAGGCTACTAAAGCATCTTCCGTGGCTTAAGAAAGGTCCATTTCCTTGACTTTAGTTCCTTGTCTCCCAAACTGTTCTTTCAAAAAAAAAAAAAAAAAAAGGGTCCTTGGGGGCAGCTTGCTAAGAGGTGCAGAATGGAGCCTGAACACATTGCTTTGGATTCTCTTAGCTTCCACCTTGCTCTTGAGAACCCCTGTTTCACCTTTTACTCACTATATGGAGAACTGCTACCATTTCTGGCTACAATTTCACACCTGTCAATCCAATGTGGCAAAACAGGAGACTGTGGTAGGGCTCAACGGCAGCCCGAGTCTTTAAGTTCCCCAACCGTTGTTTTTTTTAAATTTCAGAGTTACAATTCTCTTGAATTTTTAGTCACATATCTTCTCCTTCCCCGCCCCCAACATCTACAGAACATCCGTGGCAAAATGAAACATAAACTGATCCTGACAAATTATGATTTTCCTCTGCTAGGTACCTCCCCCGCCCCCTTAACTAAGGGATAGAGGACAAGAGATAATCTCCCCGATTCATATGGGAAGGAGGAAAATTTTCTTTGACGACTCAGATTTAAACATGTCTGTACATGTTTGGTTTTGTTTGGAGATCAGTATTTAATTTAGAAATGCCTTGAGAGCTGAGATTTCTAATATCTTTTAGGCTAATAAAGTAAGGATCTTATATGGCTTAAGAAAGGCGCCGTCACCGTATCTCTTTTCAGTTCATCTGGTGCATGAAAAGCTATTCCATTTGCATTAAAAGCTAAAAAATGTCTGGGCTGCAAGAGTCTGCAAGGTATAGGAGGACATCAGCTGCCTGAAGCTTTACATCAAGTGCAATTTGGGGAGGACAAAAAAGCATCCAGATGAGCCTTTCCTTTTATGGAGGGAAGGAGGCTTAGGTTCTAACTTGGCAGAGCAGATTCATTTAGAAAAAAGAAGGCTCCCTCGGTTTAAATTCCAATTTCTAAATCTCCCTTGGGAGATGAAGGCTCTTCTTGTGTGCCTTTCACAATCAAACAGTTGGTTATAGCCTCTCCCCTCCATGGCTTTGAAATCCTCTCCTATTCACTTGGTCACAAGGAGACAGCCCTGGGGCAGGGATGGCAGTCGCTTCCTGGGCTCTGCCGTTGGCTGTGTTCCACTGGGCCGAAGGGCTTCCAGCATTAGGCAGGGCCGTCCTTGGATTCACAAACGCCCGCCACTTGGCCGAACAACAGCCCCACGCAATCTCCCTGTCCCCAGATACCCTCTTGCTACATTAATTGCATCATTGATGCATTAAAAAAAAAAATTAAGTGTCCTGTTAATTCTAAGGCAACCATTTACAAGAGAAAATATTCAAGACTAGCCTTTGTAACTATAACTGATGACACTGCTTGTATTTTACTTTCCAGTTGTGGTTTCCCTGAGTGATAGGACGCCTACCTAGTGCGTTTGTAAAGAGTTACCCTCTATATTTTTAGTGCATCAGTGGCTAGAAAATAACTCAACAAAGACTGCTTTGGCCAAAAGGAATCTTGAACAGACGAGTTCAACTCTAATGGAATCAGCCTTCAATACTTGGTTAGTCCCCCAAACACTGGTAGCTTTTAGCCAAAGAGACACCTAAAACAGTCATGAATTTGACTTCTTGGTGAAAAAAATCAACTCACGTGATTATCTCATTTCCACAGAGTTAATCAACAGCCACGGAATTAATATGCCCTGTCCAGCTAACAGCTGCAGTCAAAGCCCCTAGTTCATAATGCAGAGAGGCAAATGAACTGGACTAGGGTGCATGCACCTGCTCACCTTCCCAACCTGTATGGACTGCCTCGAGGTGCTCCCTAACAAATGACCCCGGCCTACTAGCCCCTGGGGCATCTGCCTTGGGTTGTGGCTGCAGTGACCTGAGAAATTCCAGCCCTGTGTGCAGATTCCACAGCCTCCTGCTGAAGAGGATGGGGGCGGGGGGGGGGGGGGGGGAGACAACGCCGTGTGTGCGTGTGTGTATGTGTGTGTGTGTGTGTGAGATCCCTGCCAGGCAGGACAGATGTACAAATGGCCATGAGAGCCAGGCTGGCTGAGATCACGAGTGTTGAGGAGTCCCAGCTGGGTGGGAGGAGGAGTAGGGGGCACTGACCTGGAAGATGAGCACTTTGAAATGGTTGCGCCTGAGGAGCTGGGCGTGGTTGTTCTCCAGCCGCTTCACCTGCGCGCTCTGCCTGTCCATGCGCTCCCTGACCGCCCTGGTGTGAGCGCTGACCTTGCGGGACTTCTCCAGCAGCTTGCTCACCGTGTTGCTGGTGGAGGCCTGGTATTTGGAGAGCTTGGTGAGGTCGTTCTGGATGCCCTTCACGGAGCCCTCGAGGCTGATCTGCCGCTGCTCCATATGGTGCTGGTTCTCCTGCACCGCGTCCAGCATGTTCACCAGCTTGTCCAGGAGCGTGAGCACTGTGACGGCGTTCACCTGCGCGTTGTCCCGGATGGCCTCCTCCGTGCTCCCCAGGTTCAGGCTGGGGCTCGGCGTGGAGGAGGGCGCTAGGCTGGGGCTGGCTGGCTTCTCTTGCCACGTGGCAGAGCCCAGGTGCTGAAACTTCTCAGCTTGTGCAAGGTCCTCCCCCATGGCTGGACAGGTGGGAACGTGCTTCTCCGGCAAGAAGGACGGCAGTGGGGCTGCAGAGAGAGGCCCGCTGGTCTGAGCTCAGAGCACTGCTCTCCAGGACTGGCAGAGGTTCAGACAGGCAACAACTGGCTACACTGATCAGGGGAACTGCATTCCCACTGCTCTTAAAGGCCCTACTCCACCCAGTGGGAGGCGAAGTTTACAGAGCTGAGAACCACTCAGGGTTCAGAAGCAGGGGCACACTTCCTAACCTCGTGCTCCTTGGCACGGGGGCACTTTCCTGCAGGTGTCGCTTTTTTCCCTCCTCCTCTATCCCTTTATAAAAGAAGTCCAATGCCATGTTTTAATCATGACTTCATCTAGAGGCGGAGAAAAACATGCGAATTTGGCTCAGCTCCACAGCCTCCAATTGGCTAAAGCTAGTAAACTTTTCTCAGGCTGCTATGCTACGGAGGCAACACAGCACGTCTGTGTGTGCGTGTGTGTGCGCGCGCGTGTGCGCGTGTGCGTGTGTGTGTTTTCCTGGATACAGTTTATTGTAATGGAAAGTATTGTTTGCATTTGCCCTAGAAGGACTGATGGGCTGCAGGAGGAATGGTGTCCTCCTGGGAGGGGCCGCCACGTTTAAAGGGTACTTGCAGCCAAGCTTGTGAGTTTTTAATTTCCAAAGGAATGGAAGTAACCCCGATAATGACAAGGAAAAACAGCCCAATGCTTATTACTCTTGCAACTGGGTGTGCAAAAGAAGTTGAAAAAGCCTGAATTTCAGGAATGTGAAAACATGCACCGCTGTTTTGTACTGTTTTGTACTGGTTATCACATAATAGAAGGTGAATTTTTTTAAAAAAATATAAAGTTTCTTTTGAGAAGTAAAACTGAAAAAAGAAAAAACAAGACAAAAAAAGGTGTAGTCTCCTTAAGAACTACCATGCTGATTTGGCTTAGCGAATTCTGAATCTGTGCCGAGAGCTTTTCTCAAATACCTATCTCTGCGAGTCATTTATTGACACGTGCCCACAAGTGTAACTGTCGGGCAGGTTGAGTCGGAGTTTCTGAAGTGCTTCTAATGTTTGACATTTCCAAATTCCCGTTCAGTGAAGTGGCACACCTGTTCTGAAACACGGCCCTCCTCAGCTGAGCCCTTGGGACGCGGGGCTTATTTCCTAAAACGACTTTACATGCTTGAATTGGTTTTAAATGTATCCAGCCTTTCAGAGTGCTTTCAGCAGGAAGTTTGTAATAGGCCTGCTATGAACAGTCTTGAGAAGAACGAATGCCATCTCCTATTGGGTGAGGGATGGATAATGGAAAAGCACCGTTCTTCAGTGGGAAAAACCTACACGCAAGCTGATCAATCAGTGGGTCATTTGTTGTCACATTTACTGAATTTGTGAGTCCCCACTATCTGCTTACTTTTAGGTTTGAGGAACTTTCCAGGGGATGTTAGTAAAGCATGATCTCAGGCTACACCTGCTACTTAGGGAGACGAATTGAAGATTTTTACAGAGACCCCTAGTTTCCTCAGATAATTGGTACCCCAAATCCACTTAAAATGAATCTGTTAAAATAGGGATTATGAAAGTGAGAAGATTTGGGGGTGCCTGGGTGGCTCAGTTGGTTAAATGTCTGCCTTCGGCTCAGGTCAGCCCCTCGTCGGGCTCCCTGCTAAGGGGGAGTCTGCTTCTCCCTCTGCCCCCCACTCCCCGCTCATGCGTGCTCTCTCTCTCTCTCTCAAATAAATAAATAAATAAATAAATAAATAAATAAATAAATAAATAAAATCTTTAAAAAATTGGAAAGATTTGGTTGAAACTTGATCTTTAAACAATGTAAGAAAATTATTAAAATTAATTGACTCACATTTAACAAAATTTAGTTGGTCAGTGTTATGTTAACTTTTAGAACAAAGAATGAATCGAGTGTTGACTTTGAGCAGCATAATTTTCTAACAAAATTACACGGTATCATGATACAATGTCCTTTTACATTTGACTTCTGCGGGCAAATCATAAAAAGGGTCATTACTGCAAAAATATTTGAGGACTCCATCAGTTTTCCAGGAGCCTCTCTTCAATTTTGCCATTCAAATCATTCCCTTTTGAAGCACTTACTGTGCCATCATCTGCGTAGAGTTTTTTCTTCTTCGAATGTTAACTGTTCCAGCTGCAGATTCTCATTTGTCAGAGGACTTGTGCATGACTCAAGGGTTTCTTTAACATTACCTTCATCAACTTCATGATTTCTTATGTATTTTGAAAGATTTTCAATTTCACATTTTAATCACTCTGCCCTGATTTTGCATTGATTTGCATTGATTTTTCATTGCCTTGTTAGATACTGCATCATCAGTTAGATGAGTGGAGACACTGGAGACATGAAGTTGAGGTGGGAAAAAGAGAGAAGCTTGTTAGACAGGAAGAAAAGTTTGAGATTATTTATGTTTTAAAAGTAATTTTGAATAACTCCAGTAACAGAACTATTTTCTATTGCTGTGTAACAAACCAGCCTGAAATTCAGTGACTGAAAACAACAACAATCAAGCTTTATTTACTTATAATTCTGTGACTGGCTCGGCAGGGCTCAGTTAGAACGGATCACCTCCACTAGGCATGCTCATTCACCTGTAATGGATTCCAGGATGGTCTCAATCACATGTCTGGCTCCTTAGCTAGATTGAGTAGACTGCTGGGATTTCTCTCTCCTCCGTCTTCAGCCTCCAGGGACTCTCCTCTGATCTTTCTAGTAGGGAAGCCAAACTTCTTCACATGGTGCCTCAGAATTTCCAGGGTTTGGAAGCAAAAGCTTCAGGATCCCTGAAGACGAGGTTGTGGAGCTCTCCCCTTGTCACTTCCATCACATTATATTGGTCCAAGACTAAACTCAAATTCAAGGAGGCAGGAAATAGGCTCTCCCTCTTTATGAGAGGAACAGCAATGTCCCATGAGAAAGGGTCAGTGTCATGGGGGAGATTGCTGTAGCCATCTTTGGAAACAATCTACCTCAACACGAATGCATTCTTCTTTCAAAAGACTATTATAAATAAACCTGAAGGCCCATTTAATCACCATTTTCATCCCATTCCCTTTCACCTCTTAATCAGAAGTAATCATTTTTATGGATTTGGAGTATATCCTTTGGAAATTATATTTGTATGTGATCCTAAGTGAATAGTTTTATGTTGTGATGTAATTTGCTTTCTTGCACAACTTTATAATCAACAGGGACTCTGTATAATGGGGACTTGTCCTGTACAAAACAGCATGGAACCAGGTAATAGACTGGGACGCAAACTCTAAGGGCATCAAGCGTTTGTATAAGTGAAAGCAAAGGCAATAAAAGAAAGCACTGTTGATAGGTTAGAATTTGGGGTAACCCTGAGTCACCGTTTAGTTGACCTAAAATTAAGTCCTATTTCTGTCTGGGAGGAATTAGAAAAATTTGGCAATCAGCTCCTAGAAGAAAGTTTTAAAAAATTAAATCCACTTATTACATACTAATGTGTTCCTTAGGTACTAGGTAGTAGAGTTTAGACTTGAGACAAGGGCAGATAAGAGTCTCCTAGAGATTTTTGAACGTGTGAAAGTGATTTGTTTAAGAACTGGTGTGGCAATGAATTAGGCAGGTAAACAAATACTGGATATGGACGTCCAGGTGTGGTGCTGGAATGGGATACTATGAGGGCTTTAGTCACAACAGGGTATGGTTAGGGATCTGAATCCTCCAACTGACCCCCAGCTGCCTGCTGTTACCTCAGCTGTCTAAATCATATAAGCACAGAGGTTATTCCAGGAAAATCCTACTTTATTACTGGCCAGGGCATTGGTCTCGATCTCTATTTCCCATTTTGGATCATTAGTAAGGTTTAGCATAATTTCTATGCCAGAGGCAGCTCAGTGACCCTCTTGGTTGGCCTTTCTCATTTCAACCTGTACGGGAATCCTGAATTCTTGGTCTTACTACTGTGGCAGTGACTAGAGTCCTGGAATGATGATCCCACAGAAAAGAAAACCCTTCTCCTCAATGGCTAAAGAATCAGAAAAGCTAAGCTGGCCACTCCATACATCTTCTCCTTTGAGCCCCATAATGGTATTCAAAAGCCTTTCAAAGATTGAGTTGCCTCTTGAGCAGGAGGTCATGTGATTCTATTAACCACATGGAAAGAAAGAACAAAAGAAAAGGAAGGTGTCTTCCAGGAGGAAGAGGAATCTTATCACCTTTTTATTCTTCTTAATGAAAACTCTTTCTACCACCCAGCACATACTTGTGAGGTCTCCTTTATGTGGATAGCTCCTGGCTAAGAGGCAACTCTCCATTAATCTTTTATATTGATGAAAGTCTTTTGAGCAGATATACTGACAGTCTTTTGTTCTGGACTACCTTTTCAAGAATGCAGAGTGAATAGCCTTGGAAAGCAAGAAGTAGCAGAAGCTAGGATTATTTGATGTCCAGTATAATAAGCGTGATGTTTCCATCTTGGGCAAAGGTTGGGCAGATTGTTGGCAGCCTTTGATAAAAGATTGGAGTTCCCTAAACTTGGGGTTCTTCACATGTGATGCAAATCCACGGCATGTGCAGGATCCACCCATACCCACCTCTGTGTCACCCCCATGTGACGTGAGGAGGGGAGGGAAGAAGAACTGACGGGAACATGGAATTTATTTGCAGGCTGTGCCATGAGTGATAAAGTCTTTGTCTCCGGGCCAGGAGTCATGTACCTTCTGCCATGAAACTGGCAAGTTAACTTTTCTCTTTGTGGGGGTGAATGCTCATTTGACCGTATCTGAATTCTTCTGCACTGCATCCTGCAGTGGGTTCAGATGAAAGCGAGGGTATAGTTTGCAGAAGGCCTGAAGGTCTGGCCTTTTCTTTATCTTTTCCTGAGGCAACGGAGAGGAATTAAGTGTTTACTTTCACTAGAAATATTAATTAATGGCGAAACACATGTGATTACATAACCCTCATATCTCCCAACCAAAGTCCCCATATAACCTATCAGGGATGCCAGTGTGAAATACAGCGACATATAAGGAGATCCCATATATATGAGTGATGAAGCATAGATAATGTATAACGGTGACATAAAAGGTAGATTCCACTTCACTCCCCTGAGCTGCCATTTAGGGAATGCCACAGTTTTGGGAAATCCTAGAGGGCCTTGCATTCTCAAGGATGCCCCCTGCCTCTCAGACTCCCATTTCCCAGTGTGCCATTTCCGTATGACTCCATGCCTACACAGTTGTGAACCCCAGCCCCTGCTTTTAAGCATTACAGAACTTACTGACACAAAGCATTCACGAGTGTAGTGAATGTTAATGAAGCTTCAGGGTCACAGTCAGGAAGATTTCTGACAGCTTGCTGGTTCTCCTCTTCCCAGTTTTACATCTTCCTGTTTTCTCCTTACCTCCACTTTCTGTTTCATGAAAGGAAATTTTACTCAAATACTGGCTCTTGGGTTTTATCCTCTACCTCAAAAAGATATTATTATTATCATAAAAAATAGTTTCCTATTTTCCTAAGAAGAATTCTGGTGCCAGTTAAGATTAACTAAACTTTTTCCCATCTTGTTTTGTTGTCAAGATCAGGGGCGGGGAGATGACTTAGAACATTGTCTATTCATCATTCATTTACTGAACAAACATGACTGAATCACAAGTAGGTACTGGGAATATAACAGTAAACAAGAGACAAAGTCCCTGTTTCTATGGAGCTTGTGTTCTGAGGGGTGGGAGTGGAGACAGTTGATAAATAAAAATACAGTGTAATGTAAGACAGTGATAAGTACTGTGAAAAAAAATAAAGCAGAATAAGGGGCCTGAGAGTGACAAGGGCATTATCATCCAGTGGTCAAGGCAGTCTTTGCTTAACACATTTAACATATGTGTTAAATACATACACTGAATAGATAAAAACTCTTAATGTAACTGTCTAGTTTAGCTTCATGGCTTTGAAGATGTGATTTAATTTTTTTTTTGAAAAATATGTTCATGTTTTGTGTTGCAAATGCCATATGCAAAATTAATACTTGTTCTGCTGTCCCTTTGTGTGCTCATTCACAGAAGACTTGGTGGCGTACCCAGAGGAAATATGTGGGGGTGCCCTGGCCTTCCTGCAGAAAAGTAAATCAACTACAAATGAGTGGCTGTGTGCTCAGCATAGACTTAAACTCTTGGACAACGCACACAAAAAATATATATCAAGGTTTTTATCATGGAGAAGTTCAGAGTTTTGGGAAAAGCAAGATTTACTCACAAGAAGCAATTAGAAGACAATACAAGGCAAATACCTAAGGGAGCCAGGAAGTGGTCCCTTTTCAGTCTCAGGAAACCCCTTCACCTCACAATAACCTTAGCGTTTGCTTTTCTCATTACAGAGCCCTAAAGCAAACAGGAACTGAGGCAAAGAGATTTAAAGGAGAAGAGTAACTTAGTAATAATGCTCACAGTACAGAGCTCCTGTATATTGTCTCAAGGTACTACAAGACCTTGAAAACAATACTTGAAGGAAGTGGGCAGGGATTCCACTGTTTTTTCTGACCTGACTTTTGCTTGGGGAGGCACAGTGCTGGGGACAGAACTGTGAGATGAGCAGATTGATTTGGCACTCTCTTCCTTCCTCCACTAGACAGACCATCTCCAGCTGCCTCCTCTGTTTCCCCTCTCCCTTCCTGGGCACCCTGCTGCTGGTAATGGAATCTTAAATCTTCCCCTGTGAAGGGAATTCTAGAGATTCCCTGCTCACCCGTTCCAGAGTTTAATAGGGCTTATTTTTAGTTAGCTGAGGTCTATTTTGTGAGTTTGTTCCTTGACGTATGATGATGAATAAACATTAAGAAGCCATACAGTTTGATTCTCTGTTTCAACAAACAAACAAAAACCAAGGACAACAACAAAATCTTCTTACCCTGTATTAAAAGGAAGTTATAATAAATTGAAAGTTGTAAAGAAGGAAATTCCAAGGCCATTTTGGTAACCAAGTCTGGTATTTGTCAGGAAATTCTTCTTCATAGATAATTTAAATCCTTGTTGTAGAAATATAAAACCATTTCCTCTCATTCTGTTCTGTTTTTTGAGTTAATGAACAGCCACATAATGGATTTCTATAAATTACCTATTAATCATACTTATGTGGTTTCTGCATACTGATGTTACAATTTGGATCCTTGATAAAATTGAGGCTGTATCTCTATAGAACCCATTGGTAAAAATGTTTTTTCTCAAAAATATTTAGGCAATGCAGCATGTTTTAGCAATAAAATATTTTTATAGGTGAATGGTGGTAGCAAGAAATACTTGCCTGGTGGCTTAACACTTAGAAAGTGCTTGAACTATCTTGAATTATCTCTGAATGCTAAAAATGTGTGATTCCAAATTCCTATCCCTTTGGGCTCACATTTGTTGGCTTCAAAGACCTGTTGTCTTAGTTGAAGATATGGCTCTGTTCCAGTTGAAAAAATAAATAAGTACTGAGTGAGCCCCAAATCCAGGTAACAAGGACAAGTGACAAGGGCAGAAGGAGGAAGTGTTTGGCTGGTTGTCCTCATGAGCTTTATTGCTTTATTAAAATGTATCTGGAGTATCTCTAAAAAATTTTAGGCTGTTGCACAGACAGTCATAATATTAAGCCTGATTAATGGCGAACATGCTGGAATGTACTATAATGCAAAAGGGACTTTGTGTTTTCAGGCCTTACTTTCCTCATTTGTAAAACCTGTCTACTTGATTTCTAAAGACTTTTCTAGCGATAACATTTTACAATTTAATGAACGCTTTAAGACATTTTTGCAGAGTAATTTTGCTGGCATTGTCTCAGATTCTCGGCTTCAAAAACAATATAGACAAACAAACAAACTCATGGGTCTGGGACATCCATGGTGAGGGGACTGGTTACTCTGCCCCATGGCCCTGCACTCTCCAGTGGATAGACACTGTTGCTCCTTCCTCCTCCTGGGGTGGGAAGGGGCCTGGGTCAGGCCTGGGGTCTCACTTGGTGGCTTGGAGCCCAGGTCTTGGTTCCCCCACCCCCAGCCCTTGGCCCTCAGGGTGAGCTGCATTTGAGATCCAAGAAGCTCCCTCCCTGACCATGAAGGTGGGGTGCATGGGTCACAGGTCCCAACCTCTGACCTCTCCCAGCACTCCCAGCTGCCTTCCCTGCCCAGCTTATACCTTAAGTCCAGCATGCAATGCATTCTGAACAGAGGGAGGGGAGGGCCATGCCTGTTAGCCCAAGAGACCACAGGCCCTTCTCTCCCTCTGCTCCTTTCATTTAATAAAACCCAGACAAACAAAACAACAACAGCAAAGAGAGCAGAAAAATGAAATATGAGTAGAAATCAGAAACAAACAAACAACACAGCATCCTTTGGTCACTGGATCTCACCTTGGCTCATAGCCAAGGTCTCTTGACCAAATGTAGCATTTGGATAGATTGAGTCAAAAGACCTGAACTTGATTTTCAGCTCTGACACTAACTAGATGACACTGAGCACTCAACCTTGAGGGACCGGGTTTCCTTGTGTGGAACATGTAGGGTTTGACTAGAGGGTCTAATTCAATTCAGTAGACATTTGTTAATGGTTTCCTACATTTAAGACCTTTCAATAAGACATGAGGGGGGAGTTGGGAAGAGTGCAAAGATAAAGATGTGGGGAAGCTCTCCAAAGGAAGAAAGACAGGGTTAAGCCTTGTAATAGAAAACAGAATCACAAAGCTGTAGGAGCGCAGAGGAGGCACGATGGGCTTTTGAGTTTTCAGGTATTATGAGAGCTGATACTCCCCTGTGGCTGGAGACCCATTCAATGAAAGGTGTATTTGGTCTGCTTTTTAGACCCTGAAACTAGTGTCCAGAGTTCACTGCAGCCGCTACTCTGAGGCACAGTCTGCTCTGGGGATTAGGCAGGTCCACCTCTCACTGCTAGCTGGACTCCTCGGCAGGGTGTGGGAGGAATGAAAATGCGGGAGGATGGAGTTTTTCCAGTTCAGGGACTGACCTTTAAAAGAATCAGGGCAGAAAGAGGGTAATGAAGCCAGTTGAGGAAACTGGTGTAAATCTCCCCAACGTAAGATTGAACTAATTTAGTTTAAATGGAAGGAAGCCCAATCTAAATTAGAGAAAAATATAATCTGAACTATAGAATTAAAAAAAAAATGCAATTATATTATTGTCAAGTATGTGTGGTAAGTTGAACTAATTGCTAGAAAAGCATTTCTAAGTTTAAGTGCTATTAGATTCTTCTTTTTAATGAATAGATATATTCTGATTCATCAGGACTATATGCGTATAATTTATGTGTTAACATGTTTAAAAATAAAGTGACCAATCAAGCTCTTTAAATTTTGTTCATGCTGCTCATTTGTTTAATGACCTCTCCCCCACCCTCTTATGTAAACAGTTCAGAGGTCAACCTGAGTCCCATATACTTTTAGTTTTTGAAATTTTACGAATGAGTAGGGTCTGAGCAAATGCTGTCTCACTTTGGTTTCTGTTTACTAGAAACTGTGCAATTTTATTACAATCAGATCTGAAACTGTTATCTCCAAAAAGTTGTTGCTAAAAGAGATATCACAGAGGGAGGCCAGCTGGCTGTTTCAGGCTGTCATATGCCATGGCATAGCGAAGGGCGTGACTGACGAGCTTCTGGAAGCTCTTCTTGGGCACAAAAACATTGACAGACACTGGGAAGAGGGAAGTAAAACAAAATAGTAAGGAGAGCTCCTCACAGAGTCTGCTCAAGCTTGGCTATTGGTCAGGAAAGGACGCGGTCATATCCAGGCAAGGGCTAAGGAGAAGCCGAGATGAAAAGTTTTAAAAGCATCCCGGAAGGGAAAGCTGTGTTGGTGAAGATCAGCCGGGAACGAAGAGCAACTGGGTGGTTTTCCCTCAGAGCATCTGAACATGTGGGAGACACCAGAACCCAGCCAGCTGGGGGGCAGCTGTGGGAGCTTATCACAGTGGTATGAAAATGGTAGGACCTGTCGTGAGCTGAGCTTCCACTCTGCCCACCAGAGTTATGTGGTCTAAAATATCCACTTCTCCTGTTCCTAGGTCCAGAAATTGAGTTTTATCTGCTCAGTCTTAGATGATAAGTTGTGGGGGAAATGGACTCATGTCATTCAAATGCACAAGACAGTGATTTACGGGGCATGTATCTTAATGACTAAAGAGAGAGCTCCCTCGGTCATTTCCTTTATCCTGGCTCACTGTCGTGGACGTAGCACCCCTTCAGGTACAAAATTCCATAACAGATGTTAGCTCAGTGATGCTGAAACATAGCAAAGGGAGATAGGTATCCCAAACAAATATCTTATTGAGGTAAGATTAACGTCTGTACTGCCTTTTCACATTTCAAGCATTTTTCTGTCTGCCCTCCAATGACTGATCAGGAGGGTGTTTTCGCAAATCTGTAGTAAAATGGAGAAAACAGAGGACGTGTAGTTGATCTACCAAAACCCAAATATATTTAACTTAAAAGAATGTACTTTATTCTGTGGTTATGCCCTAGTTGTTTTTAATGTCAAAAATTTTGATTTTAGGGGCACCTAGGTTTCTCAATAGGTTAAGCATTTGACTCTTGATTTTGGCTCAGGTCATGATCTCAGGGTTGTGAGATGGAGCCCCAGATCGGGCTCTGCACTGGGCATGGAGCCTGCTTAAGGTTCTCTCTCTCCCTCTGCCCCTTCTCCCTTACCCCTCTCTAAAAAATAAAATAAAATAAAATAAAATAAAATAAAATAAAATAAAATAAAAATTTTAAAAGTTGAGTTTAGGGAATTATAATGCTATCTTTATATATATGTGTATATATATTTTTTCAATTAGGCAAAGGAAAATATTGGCAACCCTCTGATGGTTCCCTATTTTTCCTTTTTTGGAGGGTGATTTATGGTCCATGAAATCCCAAAATCTGAGACTGATTGGTTCAGAAAACTGAAATAAGATCTGTATACCAGTGGCTTTTTAAACTTTTGATCAAGATGCACAGAAACACATTATTACATGCAACTCACACCTACATAAATACGTATATATAAATATTTACAATAGAAATAGAAGTTTCACAAAACAATAATTAACTTTACCTCATGCAATACACTCGGGTCTATTCTATCTTGATTAAAATGTCAGTTGATATTCAACAATTTAATTTTACAGCCCACAATTTGAAAAACACTGCTCTAGACTCAGAGCCCTCTCGTCCGGGACGAAGCTGAATCAACACTGACAGGTGTTTCCTTTCTGGATCTCCTTTTCCAGATTCCACTCAGATCACATCCCTCCTGTTGCACATATGTTGCCCACAGAAGGTTACAATACAATTGATTAAATAGGAACTTTCTTCATGTTAGTTATATCCTTGTCCTCAGGATATTCTCTTACCACCTTGCTGAGATTGAGAAAGAGTCTCTATTTTTCTGGGATTGAGAGGTCACGTTGGTCTTTTTGTCACAACACAGAAAGTCCCCTGGTCTTATTAGTCCCACATTTACAAAATACATCTTACAGTGGGTTATGCTGCAGACTAACAATTCACATCTGTTTTAACAGCTTCTATTCACCTCAACTGCACAGCGTGACATTTCTGTTACTACTCAAATTCAAGCTTTGGGGAGGACAGGAGAGGTACCTTACTCCAGCCCTAAAACATGGACCAAGGGATAGAAGAGAGTCTGGAGTAAAGGAAAAAAGGCAACTCACGCTAATTAAAGCAATGAGCAACGAAGAGGAAGTTAAAATTTCCAGCTATAATTAGTTTGGCTAGGTACGTCTGCCAGCTCTGTCTTGTCATTATTCGCTTGTTTTGGCCCATAGCTGGTGCTGGGGCAGTGGTGTGGTAAGGTGGTCCGAGTGGGGCTGTGAGGCCTGACTGGCTGGCATCCAACCCACCCCCTGCCCTTTCCCATCATAGGCAGGTACTATCGATGTCCCATTTTAGGCTGTGGGGACTGAGCCCCAGAGAGGTTAGGTGACCTTGGACAAGTTTCTTAACCCTCTGAGATGCAGCTATTAAATGAGAAACACTAGGTATACCTACTGTGTAGGGTTGCTATGATGATTAACTAAGTTTCTATGTGGATGTGCTTGGCCATGCGTGTGGTAAGCACTTAATGCATTTTAGTCATTGTTGCAGTGATGGTACAGCTAGTGATGTACCAGCTGGGTTTTAGAGCTGGTCATCTGGATTCAAGTCCCACCCTCTCACTTACTAGCTGTAGAATACTGACAAAATACCTAATCTTTCTAGGCCTCAATTTCCTCATTAGAAAGTCATGATGATGATGATGATGATGATGATGATAATAATAATAATTACTTAAATAAAATTTGATAGTATTAGTCAATGTTTCATGGATTTGATGACATCACACCATTTGTATTACATAGAACATGGATAAATACCAGCCAGGTAGCCAAAATTACCAGTGGGTCCCCATTTTGTATTTATTCATTTAATATAGTGTCTATATTAATTAAGATTTTGACTTAATCATCAGAGTCTCAGATAAAACAATTTAATAGCTCTTTATCTTCCTACTATAAGGGAACAACATTGTCTCCCCAAAGAATCAAACAAACATGAAACTTTAAATAAAGTTGAATTCACTCCAATAACTATCCTTTTTTGAATTTCCATTATGTGCTAAGTACTGTGTCTTAAAATGCAAATTTCTGCCTGGCAAAGGTTAAAGAAGAGCCAAATTTAAAAGGCTACTATAATTAGAACTTTTGATAATGACACTTAAATGGATTAATGTCTGATAGTACCCATTCTACCAAAGCATATGTATTTTTAAGATTTTATTTATTTGAGAGAGAGAGAAAGAGCACGGGGGGTGGGGCGGGGGGAGAGGGAGAAGCCAACTCCCTGCTGAGCAGGGAGCCCAATGTGGGCCTGGATCCCAGGACTCCGGGATCATGACCTGAGCTGAGGGCAGGTGCTCAACTGACTGAGCCACCCAGGCACCCCCCGAAGCATATTTTTAAGGCAGATATACATTTATATTAAGTTAACCACCCGTTGAATAAATGGGCTTGTGTAGTAGTGTCTCCCTGTGGCTCTTGGAGTTAATTCTGTAATGATATGGCCAGCAGGACTAAGGGCCTTCTCCCTGGCTGCTGTCTCTGCATGGAATGTCCTTCCAGCTCATTCTCACATGGCTGGCTTTTTCCCCGTCATTTGAGGGGACTTCCCTGACTGTTTCTACCTACTGTGAGTCTCGTCCTCAGCCTCTCTCCTCTACCACCCCACTGCCTTTTGTTTTCATTGCACTTATCACTAGTTGAAATAATACTGTTTATTTGTGAGCTGCCTATTGCCCATCTCCCCCCTTAGATCTAAAGCTCCATGAGAGCAGGGACCTTGTCCATGTTATTCACTGTATTATTTTCCTATTTAAATTTAGCAGCTTGAAATAACACACATTTATTAATTACCTCGGTTTCTGTGGGTCCAGAGTCTGTGTGTGGACCAGCTGGATCCTCTGCTCAGGGCTTCACCAGGCTTGGCCAAGCTGCAAGCTCATCTGAGATTCAGAGTCCTCTTTCAAGCTTATTCAGGTTGCTGGCAGAATTCAGTTCCTTGGGATTGTGGGATTTAAGTACCCCCCTCCCTTTTTTTTTGCTGACTGTCATCTGGTGAGATGTTCTTAGCTTCCAGAGTTCTAGCCTTGAGACTTTCCCACAACATGGCAATTTTATTTCTTCAAGGTTAGCAGGAGAGTCTCTGAACTCTAGATCTTCTTTCATGAGCTCACCTGATTAGGTCAGGCCCACCTAGGATAATCTTTGGGTTAATTCGGAGTCAATGGATCTAGGGACCTTAATTACATCTTCAAAATCTCTTCACCTTTGCCACATAATGTGACTTAATCAGAGGAGTGAAATCTCATCATATTCCCATGTGCTGCCCACACTCAAGGGGAGGGGATTATACTGGGCAGGTACACCAGGGACGGGAATCCTGGAAGCCAGTTTATAATTCTGCCTACCACACTGCTGTAGTTTCAAGGCTTAGGAGAGCATCTGACACTTAGTAGTTTTGTTCTGTTTTTGAGAGGGAGAGAACATGAGTGTGCATGCAAGTGTGGGGGTGGGGAGGGACAGAGGGAGAGGGAGAGCGAGAATCTTAAGCAGGTTCCATGCCCAGCGTGGAGCCCAATACGGGTCTGGATCGCACAACCCTGAGCTCATGACCTGAGCCCAAACCAAAAGTCAAACACTTAACTGACTGAGCCACCCAGGCACCCCACTTAGTAAGTATTTAACATGTACTTGTGAATGAATGAATAAATAAGCGCCAACAAAACAAGTAAGACATTGAGAAGGAAAATAAACTATTGGCTATATGTTTAGAATCCTATATTGAATTCAAGACAATCATGTGATTTGATTTTCCATTTAATTCATTTTCCTCACTGAGGGGCTTGGGACTATTATACAACGTAAGGGGAAATCAAATGGCGTTTACTGTACTGTATTATATTAGCAAAGTTTCCGTAGTATAATCTTGATGAATTATCCTGCCCAGCAATCCTATGTAGATGAAATAATCAAACCTAACGATGCTAGAATGGCTTGGACCCCGAAGCCCCACATATCATCAGCAAATTAGGAATAACTGAGATTAGAACTTGGACTTTTGCTGTCTGTTTTCCAACGTTTAATACTGCACTGCATCCCCAAAATCAGAGAAAAAGAAAGTATTTTCATTCCTAAGATAAATGATTTAAAATCACGCCCAGAAAAATGTTGTCCCTGGGTTTCTCCAAGATATTATGTTGTGAAATGGCCATATTATGGAAATGTGGGCAGTCCTGTTCCACGAGCCATAAGACGCAAGGACAAGGCAGGCAGAGGAGAGTATTAGGCTGCTCCAGACGCCCTAAGAAAATACCAGACTGGGGGGTTTAAACAACAGGCATTTATTTTCTCATCGTTCTGGAGGCTAGAAGCCCATGATCAAGGTGCCAGCAAATTCTGTTTCTGGTGAGAGCTTTCTTCTTGATTTGCAGACTGCCACTTTCTTGCTGTGTCTTCATGTGGCCCTTCCTCCGAGTGTGCACTTGGGGAGAGAGGACCAGGAATGCCCTCTCTTCATCTTCTTCTAAGGACATCAAGCCAATCGAGTGAGAGCCCCGCCCTTATGACCTCATTTAATCCAATTACCTCCCTAATGGCCCCATCGCCAAATACTGTCACATGGCGGGTGGTTAAGACTTCAACATATGAATTTTCAGGGGTGAGGTGGGGAAGAGGGACAGAATTCTGTCCATAGCAGGCAGCCTAAGAAGTTACAGGAAACAAAGGGAGCCAGCTCAGCAGAGTGAGTAAGATCTCAGGTTTCAGATTTGGGTCACCGGCCTTTGAATTCTGACTCTACCTCTTGCCCGCATCAGGGGCAAATCCAATTTCTGTGGAACCTGAAACTTACACATATAATTTTAGAAGCCCTCTTTTAGACAAAATACAAAATTAGACACAGAGTCTTGGAAGGGGCCTGTGCGAATAAGGGGCTCTGAAGCTTACAGTTCATTAATTTCGTAGCAAATTCACTTCTGCTTTCCATGCAGCTAAGTAAATTATTAAACCTCTCTCTGAGCCTTGCATTCCTCCAATGTAAATGTAGACAATAATTATTATATTTAAATCATATGTCGAGAAGATTAAATTAAATTGTAGCTAATAAGCTTTCCTTGTTGGCTATTATTCCTGTCAACTTGATTATTATTGTCACCATCGTCATCAGCATCTGGGCCCCTCATTTCACAGGTGAGGAAATAGACAAAACCCAGTACATGTCTTGCCTGACATCACACAACCCGTTAGCTGGGAGCCAGGGCCCGAGTAATTCCTCCTGACTCCCAGTCTCTGCTCTTCCCACGGCTCTACAGAGATGGCCTTTTATGCGGCTCCTTCCCCAGTGTTCATATCCCTGAAGAGGATATTGGCACAATCATGATCTTCGTCCCCAGTATCTCCTCTATGGCTGTTACAGAAGTCTAAACGGCAGATAATGACTTTGGTTGAATTGAAGCTTTATTTTCAGTTTTATATACATCTAATGCGGTAAAGTTTTAGGAAGTAGAAAGCTATATTCATTAAATCCAAATTTTTGTTATTTTTTTATTGGAGGCTACGTTTCCATAGCTGTGTGGGATGAAATAATGACTTAGAAACAAAGATGTTTCTATGTAATCTCATTTGGGAGTGACTCCCGAGTTCCCACATGTGCAGATTTTGTTAGGGACATTAGATTTTCCTGGGAAAGATCTGAGAAGTCAGTCCCGAGGGCTGTGACCTGCCCCTTGGAAACATGTACTGGATGACAGGACTTGGCTCTGCTCCCTTCCTCTTGATGACCCCACATATGTGAGAATCTTTCCATGTTATCCTGACTCTGATAGAACTCTGGGCCTCAGAGCTGCTTTTAACACTATTTCATTTTATTTTATTTTACTTGTTTTTAACACTTAAAATACAGATGATGTTGATTCCAATGCACTTGATTTTTTCCCCCCTCCACACATATTCTGGCTTGCTCTTCAGGGCTGGGCAGTCTAAGAATGATTGTTATTAATTCTAAAGATGCTGGTCATTAAAATTACTACATTTAAAGGATAAGCAACATTTGACTCGTGGCTCTAAATCTTTGTCCTCTGTGCCTGACTGGAAAAAATACAATAACAAAATCCTACGGTAAATATTTTTCTCATTTCTCTCATTTTCAAATTGGCGTAATTATAGAATTTTTGTGAAACCATCAAAACAAACTCTGTAGGAATTTAGTAGACTCTACGTGTATAGGACGTGGATTAGCATGGTCCTGGCTGCAGTAAGCATGAGTGTTATGTAACCTGTAGTTCTTATTTATGTACAAATAGCAAATCAGGTTTTGGAAGTTCCTAGAGGAAAAAAATGTCACTTATTTATAAGGAGATTATGGATAGCTTATGGTTTTTAGGATTATCGTTATTAATGTATCTATTAGAAATAATGTTGCTAATGTTATGTGACTAGCAAACCAATGCTAATTTGTGCTGGTAGGATCTTGATGAAGACAGCCGGTCCACCTACCAGATCTGCTATTTGTTCAACAGCCAAGAGTATGTAGGAACAGAGAACAATTAGGAGAACTGTAGTGACAACCAAACACATCTGCCAAGGAACCACTCCCCTTCTCCATCCTTCAAGGTAGGCAATGGAGAACTGGTGGCCTCTTCCTCTGGGCTCTGCACCTTGCCCACCACCCACCTGCAGGCCTTCTGTTTCACTGCTGTCCGGTGGCCATACCTTCATCCTTCATTGTCCGTCTCACGTCCCTGTCTGCACTTGGTCCTCAGTATCCTGGGTCCTTGTTTCCTGTCAGACTCTCTTTTTTGGCCACACTCTCTTCAGCAGAGATTCTAGCTGACATCAGGGCTCAATTTACTGCCCTATTCTTTGTTTCAACACCTTGTAATACCTTGACTTAGAAGAGTTATTAAGATGTTAAATTATTTTTTTTTAAGATTTTTTTAAAATTTATTTGAGAGAGAGAAGGAGCAAGTGAGTGGGGGTGGGGGAGGAGAGGCAGAGGAAGAGAGAGGACATTGAGCATCCCTGTTGAGCATGGAGCCTGATGTGGGGCTCGATCCCAGGACCCTGGTATCATGACCTGAGCTGAAACCAAGAGTCGGAAATTTAACTGACTGAGCCACTCGGGGGCCCCAAGATGCTAAATTCTTACAGAATAAGAGATCACCTGATCATGAGGACTGCCAGTCTTTTCTTTGTAAACTCCTTTTGTATAATATAGAAAGACATGAAGAATGATTTCTTGGTTGCTAAAACATGAAAACAATTTTTAAAAATATCTACATGGATCCAGATATTATCTTCTTCTACCAAGGCTCCTCATTTGATGCCTATCCCCACATTAGTCCAAATGCTGATATTTGCCAGCATGAGACAATTTACTTCTTAATATTTATGAGCAGAGTACAGGGTCCAGGAACGGTATTAATAATAATACAGTTGGGGCGCCTGGGTGGCTCAGTCGTTAAGCGTCTGCCTTCGGCTCAGGTCATGATCCCAGGGTCCTGGGATCGAGCCCCGCATCGGGCTCCCTGCTCGGCGGGAAGCCTTCTTCTCCCTCTCCCACTCCCCCTGCTTGCGTTCTCTCTCTCTCTGTGTCTCTCTCTGTCAAATAAATAAATAAAATCTTTAAAAAATAATAATAATACAGTTATTCAAGTCTTATTAATAATAATTAATAAGTCTTGAACTTAGAAGAGTCATTCTTACTCATATCATTTATTCAACAAATATGTGCCAGGTGTTTGGGATAAATCAGTCCACAAGACAGACTATAAATAAATAAATAAATAAATAAAATCCGGGTCCTCATGGGGCTTATTTTCCAGTTAACATATTTATATAAAAATGCAGGTGGATGTCTATACTTGCTTGCGTCTTACAGATATGTCTGCCTTTTGCCTTTGGGGTGCAGCGGTTTGTGTTGGGTAGGAAATGGTGTACCTCCCAACAAAGTGACAGTTATATCACAGGCTGACTTTTCAAACAGGATGGGCTTTGGCAGACTCCTCTTGAAATAGGTGTGCAGGATACCTTTCTGTGCTTCTCCAGAAAACCAGTGTGACACACCTTTCGTCTTGAGCAGGGTTGGGCCATCGGTACTATAATCCCCACTCAGGTTTGCATAAGCAACGTGTTGTCAGCCTAGCCTGAGCTACCATGCAGTTTTTATTTCTTTCTCTGTTGATACTACAGAGTTCAAAACAGCTAAATAAAACATGGTTCGTTGTTACATGTCCAAAACTTGTAACTACTATTTTACTATTTTCAGTGGTAAAAACAAATTTAGGAGTAGGCTTTAGAAAAAGCACAGAGAATTGTCATTGCTTAGGAGATTTGGAGATTTGGAAAGTCAATAATTATGCTTGTATTAAAAGAAGACCATTAATACACACAGGACATGGATCAGCATGGAGTGTGTGTGTGTGTGTGTGTGTATCTTAGGGAATAGAGCAAATGTGAGTTGACAGTTAGAAAAATGTAGGGTATCCTCTGGCTCCAGAATGAGTAATTTCTCAGATGCTTCATAAATGCACAAAGATGCTCCTGGGACTGGATTTTTAAATCTCTGAATTAGCTTAAACAGTTGTAAAATCACATGGAGACAGTTTACAATTGACTGCAAATCAAAGGAAGCTCCTATATGTTGTTTGTTCTAGCAGGCATGGGGAATGTGTTGAACTTGTGAAATGTGCTTTTGATAACCCATTAGCAAAATCTGCCTTCAATTACAACCTCCCACCTTCCAAAGCCTCATTTCCCCTTCTTACCCCCATATTAGAGATTGTCAAAATCCTCAGTGCCAGGAACATCCAGGAGGCGGTTTTCGATATAGGCTATGATGGCTCATTGAGAGCACCTGGGCTATATTCCTGGTTAGCTCCTTTACATCCCTAGTCCTGACATCAGAACTGATTTCTGTCAGCTCTAATGTGCCTGAAAAATATCTTTCAAGGCAGTTTCCTCTTCTAACACATCCCAGGGGAATTTCCCCTAGGGGGTGTGAGGCAACATTAGATTGTGACTGTGATAAAATATTCCCATGTTGGAAGAGTTTCATATGACAAGCAGCACATTACATCTGTTGTTTTCCTTATATAGGGTATATTTCACACTGAATGATACTGGAACACAACCCAGGACTCTGTCTTAACTCCCCTGCAGTCTTGTACTTCCTCCTCCTCAATGACAGCAGATCCTGAAACACTCAGTGACATATGGTAGCCTATCTGGGAAGTGTGCTGAACGGAGCACATTTGCTTTCTGACTCTGGAGTATTGTGTTTCATTTTGGGCACCCTATTTTTTAAAGGGGTATTGACACTGGAACTCAGCCACCAGAAATATCTTTTGGAACAAGGTAGGAGAAAAAAAAATTACATTAATATGTGTACATCACCAGTAACTGCACAGAAGAGGCCTCCAAGAGTGGTAAAGTCAGCAAAGTGCTATGAGGAGCCGTTGAAAGAACTGGAGGTGTTCAGCCTGGATGGAGCAATTGTTTATTTATTTATTTGGCAGGGGTGGAGGGGTAGTGGGCATGATTCAGATGTTTGAAAAGCAAATCATTTTTTCTTTTCCATGTAGTTCCAGTTGGCAGAACTAGAGTCGATATGTGGGCTTCATGGGTAAATAGATTGTTGCTCTATATAAGGAAGGCCATTCTGCTTATTAGAGCTGTACAGTGATGGAATATATATGTGCAAGCGAAAGCTACAAGAGCTTGTAAAGAGAATTTCTGCACTGAATATGTGGTTAGGTCAGACCTATGAAGATTCCTTCCAATTCAAACATTCTGCAATATTCAGAATTAGAAGTTTCTTGTTCAATTTTCATTTTGACAGAGGATTGATAAAGGCTTGAAAGGCTTCTTGTTTTTCTTCCTATATCCCTTAATAGGATGAGATAATTAAGCCAACTAAGCCATTCCATGGCTTTTATAAACTTGGTTTTACATCCTTTTTTTTTTTTTTTTTTGAGTTATTTTCTTTTTTGGAGTACATAATCCTATATTAAGGAAAACATAGTATCAGCTAAGTATCCTCATTATAGCCCGCACAACCTCCGAAGATTTTAACTGAGCTTTGCTGTCTTGTGACTTCCTCGCTTGGAGAGCTAACCTGTGCATTTTGCCCATTGAGTATTCACTCCCATTTCCTCTGATTTTCCACCTCCCCACTGCACGTAGTCTTGGTGTTTCCTTCAATCAAAGATCGTTTGCTTCTTCAGGCAAAGGGGCGGGGACTGACCCACAGTTGGCCAAGCAGACTCTGTCCTGGGAATTTGAATGTTGAGAACTAGGGTCCAAGGACTGAGAACAGTTGGAGCTGATTGTTTCACTACCGTGCACTGTGAAGGGAAAGTCTTTTAGTTCCTTTTGCCTACATCCACATGCAGATGGCAAGTTGATCTCACAAGTTGCGTATGTTTATTATGTAGCCATATTGCTTGGTCGTTAAATGAGAAATTTATATCAAGATTTGGAGTGTGACCTTGTATGTTTTCAATGAGAAGAGAAAATGATAAATATGCAGTGTGTACAATTAAGTATTTCTGGGGGAGAGATTTCCATGGGCTCACTTAACTAGAGGCCTTAGGGTGTGAGAATTCCTGCTTCCTGAAGTGCTGGAAAGTTAAGGTCAAATGCTGGATGGGTTTCAAGTTCTGAGACAATACCAGCCGATTTCAAAGCTGGTGTTTGTGTGTGCGTGCATATGTGTGTGTACAGAACCGGGGAGGAAAGGCAGCTTCTAAAACTGCTTTGAAAGATGCCAAAACACTGAGCCACATATTTGTATGGGAAAGATCTGTGTGTTTGGATGAAACCTGTCTCGTTCATAAACACAAAGCACAGAGAGGCCTCACTGCTCTTGCCCTGCTTTTGAACTTTGGTTCGCATTAAGCAATTTCCCTCACCTTGGCTGTTGAACTTCCCTTGCAGTGAAATTCACAAGTACAGTGAGTTGGCAAGACAATGATGGAAAGAAAGGGTGTGTTGGACTAGATTGCATTTTTCCTGAACACTCTGAAATATCAGGATGTATGGAACATGAGTCATCACTTTCAGTTGGAAACTTTTATGACCTTTACAGAGTAGGTCAAATTCCTCCCAAGCTGTGCTTCTTCACACCCCAGTGCATGACAGTAAAAGGGCAAATCCGAGGGAGGCAAAAGCATATTCATCTTTTTTTCTTGCAATCTGTTACACATTATTGGTTTTTGACACACTTTGCTTCACATGACAGTACTATGGTGGAAACTAAAGTCAACAGTGATGAGAGACTTGCCTGGTCTGCCTTGCATGACTATTCAAACTCAGGTGGGGTTAACCCAGAGCCTGCTAGAATGAGCATGGTAGAGAAGGGGAGGGAGGTCTTGCTGAGGATTTGGAAAAATACTTGTTATAGAAGAGGCCCCTGAGGGAAGAAGGCCACCTTCTAAATTGTGTTTCCCACTCATTTAACAAACTTGGACTTGATCTGACGGTCAAGAGCAGAACGGGAAGATGTACTGCAACAGTGCTCCGGCCAAAGACCATTTTGTGGAGGGCCACACAATCCTACAACTCTGCCAGCCTGAGGGCATCACGGTTTGACCACTGATGTCAATAGGGAAGAATCTTAATTATCAAGAAATGTTGACGCTGCATACACTATGCCCTTAAGGATCTAGGAACTGGGGTGTGGCTTAAGGGAGCCAGCTGGTAAAATTCACTGAGAAATTAAGTCTGAATAAAAGAACTTGGCCACGGAAAAACCCAACTGTGTCAGCTCCCTTGTTTTAATTCTATAGGAATACTTCATCTTTTAAAAAATCATTTAGAAATGCAGAAATCTACATGGTGAATTTTTCTTATTTAAGACTTATACCTTTAGGGCTTCTGATCATTTTTTATTTTAACAAATTTTAAGGAGAATCTTTCCAAAATGATTTATACACTTTTTGCTTCCTTAAAAGATTTGGTTAAGATAATGTAACATTTTCATTTTTTTCTGTTTGCTGTCAGATGCTTGCCTGTCACTTCTCATGTCTGCCATTCTGCCTCTGGTAGACATTCTCCCCATGTCTATTTTGCTGCTTGTAAATGGCAATGACTACAAATTCAGCATGGATAAGCTTAGAAATCTTGATGATATATGCACTTAAGTCAAGTGCATTAATTTTAGTGAAATGAGTTTGGTGACGTGCATTTAGTTTCTTGGAGACCTTTAAAGACGTTTCTCAGAGGACTTTTTGGTCCATCTTTGTTTCTCAGCTGTGTCTTAGACATTTCAAATTACCAGATGAGTGAACTCAGATAAGCAAGGAGTCATCAGACTGACTGTTCTTCAAAGGTTAGAAGAAGAATCAAATCTATCTGTCGTCCAATTGGGAGTTGGAGTCAGCTGCAGAGTAGGTGGCAAAGTCATTTAAATTCAATAGCTTAATCGCGACTCCCATGCTGACTTTGAGTGAATGCAGAGGAGTTTTTCATAGAGAAGATGCTGTGTCAGCATAAGGAGGCACAGCGGACAGCTCCTGAAGATGCTACATGCTGGGGGCAGGCTGGAAGTGCAGTGTTTGGATGCAATAGACAAAATGGGAGCAAGTCTTCCGTAGTGTGGCTGAGGGACTCTGTGACCATGACAGGGAGGAGGCAATGTGGGGTTTTTAATTGAGCCATCTGTAAAACTGTGGGTGACCTGTGGTTCGGAGGTGTATTTATCAAGAACTCAAATGCCCCGTAAGACTTAGAGCATCTTGAAGTTGGGAAGAAGTGCCCCCCACCACCACCATTTTATTTTAGAATAAGGAACCTAAGCTGAAGAGAACAAGGTCTGTGCCTTAGGATGAACTAGCACAAGAACCCAGAGTCTGTGACTCCAAAGCCAGTGATGTTTTTTCTTATATGATAATTGTTTTAAATGTAAAATGTTGTGAATGCAATCAAAGGTTTTCCACTAGAAACAAACCTATTCTAGTTTCTGGATATAAAAATTTTGATGTTTAGATTAGGTGATTTTTCACATTGAAGCCAAAAAAAAAAAAAAAAAGACAATTGATTATCTATTGTATGATGGCAAAATGATTCAGAAAAGTTGTTTTTATCTATTTTTATCTATCAGTAGATGGCAGGAGATACCATCAAATCAAGATTAAAAAGAGGAAGCAAATGATAGAATTCAGTTATTGTTCCTTGTATTACCTGGAAAAATTGGTATCCAGGGTAGTGAGTGTGCTGTTATGTTGGTACCTGGGGAGAGAGTATTTTTGAATATGGATTTGAGTTCAATTATTAGTTTCCTGATTAATCTGGCATGATTATAGTTGGTTTAAAACAATAGTCAAATATTGGAACTCAATTTACTCTCTTTTGAAGAGACACCTGGAGAAATGATTCATCAGTCATGTTGCTAAGATTAATTGGGCATTATGATTGTGTTAAGTGGATTCACACACCATGTAAGAATCCAGGAGCTTTTCCTATTTTCTTTTACTTTTTTTTTTTTTTCCTTTCAAGCAGAATTGAGAGAAAATAGAGCTAGCTAGTTTTAATGTGGGTTAGGGAAATCCAGCATCATAACTGGCTTTATCCAAGGTTATGCAGCTAGAGACTACAGTTAAAACAGTATTAACTAAACACAAGGATGTTTTCCACATGTTTAATAGACTCCACTGGTCCCACAAGCTAACGATTTTTCTCTCCAAAAAGAGGTCATTTTCATCAAGATTAAATTTGATTTTACTTATTAGTTTTTCTGAAGTGCAGAATTCTCTTAGAAGCTGTGGTCCCAAGTTTCCCTTATTTGAAGATTACAGAAAGGGGAAAAGCCTGTGGAATTTTCAAGAATTGAAATTTTCAGTCTTCAAGTGTTTTGCTCCCTTTTTATCCACTTGTCACCACTTCACAATGCTATGACTCTTCTCTATGATACAAGCATTTGAATCAGCTACTTTATTTCTCTTTAACCCTTTCATCATTTGATTCTTATTTCTTGGAGAGTTTTTAATAAAAAGCTCAATCCATTTATTGATTTTTTTCTCTCTTAGACAACAATTTAACTGAAAACAATCCATAGGTTAGGAAGGCAAACTGCAAGAGCATTTCATGGGAATCATGTCTACCATCAATCTTGGTTAATGCTGAGTTGGAAATCATGATGGGCATGGCCCATACAGCTCTTAGGTGGGGCAATGTGCTGCAGAGAGCATTGAATCTTGGAAAACAAAAATGGAACTGGATTTGCTTTCAAGTCGACCCTGTTATTTTTTCTTATGAATTTCTCCACTGGGAGGAATCTTTTATTCAAAAACACATTGTGTCCTCCTTTTTAAAAAAATCCAAACTGTGACCAGTGCAAAAATATCCTGTCAAAGACTATAAAAAAACAATCTGTCCAGTCTCTGTGGTATGTCGCCTGAAATTCCCACATTTGTCAATCAATCAGTGTTACTGAACTTGACATTGTGCTGTTGCACTGTTGGAAATGCTCTTTTGGGTCAGGGTACAGTACCTCTAGGTGTGGAAAAGTAGGTGTGGGGTATGGAGTAGCCTGAACACCCTTTTTACAGTGATTTTGTAATTGATTATATGCTGTAAATCTAATACCCTCTTCTATTGTTCAGTAACCCCCCTTTCATACTCCAAAGTGACAATAAATTACATGGTCACCCTATTCACTGGTTGTCTGCTTCTCCTTACTTCCCTTTCAGAAGAGTCTGCTCCTCCTGTTTTGTATGCACCATTATCTACTGAGCTCAACCATTAAGGAAGCACGATATATTCTTATCATATTCTCCTCTGCCTGAACCTTGTTTGTAACAAAGAATCTTATAAATCCTGTCATATTATTAAGTTATAAATGATGAATAAAGTATAAGTACTATCTTTATTAATGTATGCTCATTTTAATAGAAAACTTTTAAAACCAAAGAAATACATTTTTAACGAGATAATTGTGAAGATCTGTGAAGAGTCTGAGACGTTACCCTACTTGCAAACTAATATGTTAGTTAGCCTGCCAGTTTCATGGATGCTGGCAGAAGATTTGATACACCTGGGTCAGAGATAAAGGACCTTTTATTACTCACAGTGATATTAGTAGCCAGATACTGGTCGCAATTCTCACAAAGTGGTGGGAAGAGGGCCAGGTGACACTTGCACATACGGTGGGTTGTGTTACAGGAGGGGAATCTAGAACATAGTGACCTCAAACCTTTGAAAATGGGCAGTAAGCATGTCTGCTGTTTGCTCTGGATGGAGACACTATGTATTCCACAGCTGTTCACTAGACAAACATACTAAGGAAGATTGTTAAGAATAAAGACTTGCTAAAACATGAGAGAGCCACGGATATTTGTCTCCCAACAATAATTGCAGATCAATAAGAGGACTGGGAGAGATCATTTTGGAAACCTGTTTCTGGCAAATTTTTAGTCATGTACTTTGCTTATGTTAGAGTCTGACTTAAGTTTTCCAAATCATCCCAGAAAGCTAGTCTTCTTACTTTAAGCATATTTATATCAGTAAGTATATAAGTAAGAGCTTATTTTTTCCTGATAGTAAGAGTAACATTTGCGATTATAATCTAATCACCAAAGGGCACTCTCTACTAAAATACGGGCCAGGCACCTGGGTGGTTCAGTCAGTTGTGTCTGCCTTTGGCTCAGGTCATGATCCCAGGGTCTTGGGATCAAGCCCCACCTCAGGCTCCCTGTTCAGCGGGAAGTCTGCTTGTCCCTCTCCCTCCCTCCCCCAACTCGTGCTCTCTCTCAAATAAATAAATATAATCTTTAAAAAAATACTAGGCTTTTTAATGCCTTAATACGTATTTATTTTTTATATAAAATTGAGATTGTTTTATGTATAGTGTAGTATCTTGCTAGTTTGGTTCATTTACATATTGAAAGCATTACTTCAAGTCATGAAATGTTCCTTTAAATTATGAATTTAAAAATAATTGCATAATATTTTATCATGGATATACCAACTCCTAAAACTATTTCTTTATTGTCAGAAAATTTGTTACCAAGTACTCGTACATCAAATAATCTGGTCTATAAATGCCTTTTAATGCCTTTAGCTAGATTCCTCTAAGGAGGATTATTGGGCTAAAATGTTTAATTTTTTTCAAAGTCCTTGATCTCTACTGCCAAATTGCTTTCAAGAAAAGATTACATCAATTTATACACATGGCACGGTCTATGAGATCACTTTTCTCCCCACATAGTCCTTACAATTGAATTTTTTTTTTTAAGACTTTATTTATTTTTTAGAGAGCGAGCGAGAGAGAAACAGCATGAGAGGGGAGAGGGTCAGAGGGAGAAGCAGGCTCCCCGCTGAGCCGGGAGCCTGATGTGGGACTCGATCCCAGGACCCTGGGATCATGACCTGAGCCGAAGGCAGACACTTAACCATCTGAGCCACCCAGGCACCCCGAGCCACCCAGGCGCCCCACAATTGAATTTTTTAATAAAATCCTTTAATAAGGCAGTTGAAAACATATTTTTTATTTATTATGAGTGAGGAGGAAATATTTTCTTTTGTGTTAATTGGTCATTTGTATTTGTTCTTTTATGAATTATTTATTCATGTTCTTTACTCATTATTCTAATAATGTTTTATTATTTTTCTTACTACAGAAAAACTTTCCCAAAGCTCTACATGTAACATTTTGTATACTAGAATTTTGTGAAATATTTCCCCAATATATTATTTTTAATATGCTAATGCTAGTTTTAGATATTTGAAAATTAAAAATGATTTATGATTTGTTTCTGTTGCTTAGAAATTCTTGCCTATTTGGGAATTAAATATTTACTTTATATTTTTTAAGGTATTTTATATATTCTTAACATTTTTTACATTTAATTTTTTAAATGTGTATTTCTAAATACAGATGGTCTCCAACTTACAATGGTTCAAGTTACAATTTTTTGACTGTGGTGGCACAAAAGTCATTTACATTTAGTAGAAACCATACATAAAATTTTGAATTTTGATCTTTTCCCAGGCTATCGAAATATGGTAATATATTGGCCTGAGATGCAGGACAGTGGTGATGAGCTGCAGCTCCCAATCAGCCATGTGATCACGAGGGTCACCAGTGGATACATTTACAATCATTCTGTATCCATGCAACAACTCTGTTTTTCGCTTTCTGCACAGTGTTCAATAAATTCAATAAATTACATGAGATATTCAACACTTTATTATAAAAATTGGCTTTGTGTTAGATGATTTTGCCCAACTATAGGCAATATAGATGTTCTGAGCACATTTAAGGTGGGTGAGGCTAAGCTCTCATAGTCAGTGGGTTAGCTGTATTAAATGCATTTTCGACTTATGATGAGTTTATGGGGATATAACCCCATTGTAAATTGGGAAACATGTGTACATTTTGATATGGGATATTGGCAAAGAAATTTCCCTCCCTAAATAGCCAGTTTGCCCAACAGTGAATGAGCTGTTCCTCACTCAATTATTTGTGGTGCTTTCTTGATCATGTACTAATGTTGTATTTTAGAGTGTCTATAAAGTTAAGTGTTTGCAGTGTCTCCTTCCCTCTCTTCACAAATGCACTGTTGAATGACAACCATGCCTTGGATACAGGCTGCATCTTATTGATCTTATCTTTTAAGGACTGGCATAAAATATATGAGAAATCTTTTATTTCCTCTATTGGTAAGAAGAAATTAAATGACACGATACTTACTATAACTCCAACATATGCTCCAAAATGTCAACAAAAAATATTTTCCCAAGTTTAAGAAAATATATTTAAATGGTAAAGGTAAAATATATCATGATTTCTTTCTTTTTTTTTTTTTTAAGATTTTATTTATTTGCAAGAGAGAGAATGAGAGACAGAGAGCATGAGAGGGAGGAGGGTCAGAGGGAGCCTGACGTGGGACTCGATCTCGGGACTCCGGGATCATGACCTGAGCCGAAGGCAGTTGCTTAACCAACTGAGCCACCAGGCGCCCTATATCATGATTTCTTTCATCAATCTTCAATTTTTAATTTTTTAAGTCCTTGAGAAGTGAAAACTAATGCTACGTTCTTTTAGTGTGAACTAAACTGTTTTAATATTCAGTTCTTATTCATTTGGAGAAAATTTGCTTCTCAACTGGCACAATGCATTTGTGGGTGTGGGTGTGATAGTGGTGGAGATAAGGAGGATTTTTTTGAGAGACAGGCAGTGGAGTTATTGGAGGGGAAGAGAGAAATAGGGAAAGATTAAAATTTTTTCCTCTTTTTTCTTTCAGAGCCAGATACAAATAGGCAAGGCCTGGTTTCATGCAAAATCGATGGGGGTGATTTATTTTGACAGAAATTTGCCATCCTCCACTGATCATGTGGTGCTCCAGATTATAAATATTTTAAGCCAGTACATTGCTGGTAATTTATTAGGCAGTATGAAATAATAAAAACAATACAAAAGTCTAGAGCTGAAAATACTTGGACTGGTGAAAAAGAAGGTCTGTATAATTGTTGGATGCTTTCTTGAGTTTTAACATTATAGGTTAGTGCAAGAGAAAAACATGGTTACTAAGTAGACCTGGGCACTGTCATTTCTTGGAAAATTGTCTTCCTCTGTATTTTCCTACATAGGTTGTGCCTTTTCCCTATGAGAAAAACAAAACAAAACAAAACTTGGGAAAACATTTTTTTGTTATAAGTCTAGCATGTAGTTTTATTTCGGTTTCGTTCAAATCTAAACAATGGATTCACATCTCTAAATTCAGACATTGTTCATGAGTATTAATGTAAAAATTACATTCTTCACAGAATACAGCAACACTAGGGTCCATGAAACTCACTCTCAATGAATTCGAGTTATTATTATTATGATTTTTTTCATGCTAGTGGGTCACCAGCTACTGGAGCCTATGTTGGAGGAGAACAACTACTTTCGAGATGCTTGGGATATAAGAGTAGCATGTGCTCTGACCTCGTAGGAGCTCAAGGGGGCTTCAGGCAGATCAAAACGCATCACACAGAGTCGAGTGGAAGCAGAGTCCAGTTAAGCACAGATTCTAGAAACTGTTGCCCCAGTCCCATCCTGGCTGTGCCACTCGGGCTTGAAATTTTTGTGTGAGCCACTTAACTTCTCTCTCTTTTAGTTTTCTCATTTGTAAGATAGATAATAATTCTACCCATGAGTGTTGTTATGAGCATTAAATGGGCTAATCTATATAAGGCGCTTTGAACAAGGACTGGCACAGACTAAGAACTTAACCATCTGAGCCACCCAGGTGCCCCAGACTAAGAACTTGATGTAAATGTTTGTTAAATAAATAAACTTCTAAGGACAGGTATGAAGGCAGGAGAGGGAGAACAGGCACATGGAGTCTCCAGGGGCCTGTTTGTCTGAAATGGAGGATTCCAGGCTGGGGAGAGTAGAGAAAATGGGTCTTGAGAAGATTCTGTGGCCCACCAAGTTTGCATTCACTTCACAGAGTGAGATTAAGACCATATTTATCCAAGGGAGGTGACTGATTTCCATGCGCAGTGTGTGAGTGAGAAGCAAGACAGAAGAAGCTGGGGAACAGCAAGAGTAAGACCTGGGAAGCCCACCTATGTTGTTCCTTTGAACTCCCCAGTCGCTCATGTGTTTTTGAGTCACCTCAGATGCTTTTGGAAAGTGGGTGAGCTATATATTTACTTATTTAATGAAATAAAAAAGAAGTCCAAGTCATAAATAATTAAGTAAGCATTGGGCCAGGAGATCAGAGGCAGAACAGGACGTGGATTTAGGGATGCTGGGGGAACATTAATGTTCAGGCTCTACAAACTAAGTGTGGACAAGGCAGCAGGCACAGTATCTTGGGGTCCTGGGCTCAAGGAAAGGTAGTCACAGGTGAAGCTACTCTCATGGTAAATGTGTAGAGATTTTGAACAAGTGAAAACACAGAATTTACTTTCAATTTAAATTGAGATGTTTTCAAAATAATAGACAACATGGGCTTGGGATAGAAGCAGAGAGAAGAGGCGAGGAGAGAACACAAAGAACTATTTTAATGTTGCGGTGGCTTTGCCCTCTGCAGCAAACATCCAGAGACACACTGCCTACAGTCTCTCACCTAAAAGGAATCACTGATGGAAATACTGTTTTCAATGATAACTTCTGTTAGCAGTGAAAGTATGTTTTTAAATTAAATTTGGAAATTTCTTCAAAGCTGCTTCTTCAAAGACAAATGACTTTCTTACAATATGTCTAGTTAAATAAAATACTGGATGTGAAAGGCTTTGCAAAATAGTACTGTGCTATCTAGATGTAAGGTGTTATCATCATGTAGTATATGTTAGAAAACACACAGTAAGAAGCGATTATTTTTGTGAACTAAATAGCCAAATATGGGCTGCATGACAGCACCCTGAAGTGGAGTCGTAATTGATGAACACCTATGCCCAGAGAGGGTTGATGAATGCATGGACGCCAACCTGGAAGAATACCGCTCGTGTAACACCACAGGCACTTTTGTTTCCATTCCTTTCCTTGGCCCTTTCTTGGTTACTATTTTTCAGTGAGTTGAAGACACACTTATCGAATCTGTTGACAAGACTAGTATAGGGGAGATAACTAATATACATCAACCTTAGGAAGTCTGCTGCTATATGAATAAACCAAACTTCAGATAGGCTAGGATCTTGCCCAAGATCACTCAGACAATGGGAGATATGAGTATGAGTAACCCACTCTTCGGCGAGACTAATAACTTACCCAGTAGAGTGGCAGAGCTATTTGAAACTGAGCAATACGAATCTAGAGAATATATGCCTCGACCACTTTGCTTCATTCTTCACTCATTTATTTAACGAACACAAAGTGCCTACACTTACATCGGGGATTGATCTCAGCATTATACAAATGTTACTCACTAATCGTCATCACAGCCTTACGAGGTAAGGACTATTTTTATTTTCATTGGATAGCTTGGAAACTGAGGCATAGGCAGTTAAGTAACCTGCCCAAGGTCACACAGCTAGAAAGTGGATTCAAATGCAGGCAATCTGGTTGGAGGATCCATGCCTCTGACCACCATGTTATGCCATCTCTGCTCTATGTTATACTCCTTTCAGTTCTGGGCCCAACGTCACATGGCCAGATCTGAGATGATCCTGCCTTCTCCTTACACCTGGGAGCCCCAAAGTCTTTGAGGTTACAAAGGAAGCAGTGAGCCTTTATGATTCAGTGGATGCTCTTTTGACCTACTTTGGAGCATCCATGCCTGAAGGCATCTTTTGTGATGCCACCAATTCAATCCTAGACTCTTAAATCCTTGTCTATGGTTCTCAGTGCCAGACAGCATTTCCTCCTGCATAAAATACATCCTTATTCTCATTACCTCTCCCCATAAAACTTTCATCAATTTGAAAATTGTAAAATGCATTCCTTTTTTATGCAGACATTTAATCTATGGTTAAATGACAATTGAGCAATATATCCTCCTGCATACTCAAATACCATCCCAACTCTGCAATTTGAAAATAAATTGACAATCTTAAAATTGGCATGGGTTTTAAGGAAATAAAATATTCTCAACCACAGACTTTAGAGGATGTTTGTATGCAAAACGAACTACAGGATACACTTTGGCTTGATCAACAGATTCTACTTAAGAGGGTTTCAGACAGAACTACCAGCTTAGCAAATCTGATTTGAATTTATCTGTGGGCCGAGGGCTGTGTTCCCTTCTTATGTGCATGGATGAAGCCAGAACTTTAACCTTTCCGCCTCTCAACCTCTCACTTTCAGAAACAGTGTAGTTTAAAATATAAAGGTGTTGTTTTTGCTTCACACCCAAATGTCAGAGCAAGATATTCTGATTTCTCTTGATTGGCTCCAGGTGATGTTAAGTGGAATGCAGGAAATTATCAAAATCAATCTATCTTCAAAGGCTTTCTTTGAAATTACAGGATCTGAATCAAAATGTAAAATAAAATTATTTTTATTCTAACCTCCCTTCCATGATTGTTCATAGCTCTCCCTCTACCAAGGAACAAGTAAAATAGCAGTTTTTGTTTTGCCTCTAGAAAGGTGATATGTCTTTAATGTTTTCCAAAGAAATACAGTATTTCTTAAACAAATAGACTCTTGCTTACTGGATTTCTAAAGGGTTTAGTTACTAACTTTCTCAAAAATTAGGAAAGAAAATTTCTGCACTTCAACTCAGCAGCATAGTGACTTACACATTAATAAAATGCAGAGCATGAAATGTAAAGAATCCAGCTAACACTGGGAACAGTAATACATGACCAGCCATGATTATTAAAAAGTCAAGATATTCAAATGCTGTCATCAGAGAACACGCAAGCACTGGGAAAGCAAGGGTCCTGAGCAAACCCCAAATCTAGTAGAAACTGGCATGTTCGATAAAGCAAAACAAAATACAGAGTAATCAAAACTATAATTCTGAAGACACTCTTTACTGTCTTGCTACATGAAATGTGACTGGTAGACCTACAGACTTTGACCAAGGAGTGAGTTAGTAATGCAGAATTTAGGCCACACCCCAGACTCTCTGAATCAGAATCTAATTTTTAGCAAGATTCAGGTGATTCGTCCGTATGTTAAAGCTTGAAAACCATATAAGGTGTTTTTTGAGAATGGAGTTATGTGAATAATTGCCGTTTTTAAAAAACGATGCCACATAGCAAGAGAGAATGCTCAGCCTTATTTCACGATGGAGGCATCATTTCATAATAGGAGAAATCTTCATATTCTACTGCTCTGGAAAGATGATGACTGACACCGAATTATTTTTCCCGGAGGAGCAAAAACAGTTATGGGGGAAGGCATATGGCTCATCACTTTCAGTAGCAACAAATGCAGGCTTGACCGGCATTGTTATTTCTGACATACCACCTTGCATTTCTCGTCACATTATGCTGGTGGGTTCTTTTCCTTCCTTTTTTATTTTTGGGTCAGAGAGGGAAACTGACCTAGAGGTTGCTGCAGGCACTTGGAAATACGGTCTTTCTTGTCTGTTCGGTTCGATCCGAGGCTGTGCTGCAGCTGCTGGGTGATTTTAAGAGCTTATCAATTGTGAGACTGTGGAGATACCCGAGCCATCAAGAAAGCACATCTCCCATGACAGGCTAACTTGTGTTAATAATAAAACGAAGCTGCAAAAGGCATTGTGGGAAAAATGAAAGCCAGAGTGGTACCTAGAGCGGGGAGGGCGAGGGCGAGGGCGCCGGGACGAATTCAGGAGGGCTGTGCCCCTGGTCACAGGAAGGATGGGGAGCAGCGCTAGTTATGGGGAGGAAATGGCCATCAGTCCCTCCCTGCTCCTCCTCGGCTGCCTGACAGCACGGAAAGCACCTGCTAGCACACATTTCTTGACCTATCATCTTGGCGAAGTTTTATGCTGAATTTATTGGGAAAGAAGACGGGGCTGTTAGAATAAAGACCACATTATTACTTTTTATAGTTCACATTAGCCAGAGAAGTAGGGGAGTGCAGTTGGCTTTTTAACCTTGACACATTTTCGCTGTGAACGGTGGGGGGGGGGGGGGGGGGGGGGGGGGGGGTAACCAGAGTCCCGAAGCCCTGGGTGAAAAAAAGTCCACTGCAAGAGCGTCATTAAGGCTTTCAGTGGAACTAGCCGGAACACCTTTGCAATTCACCCCTCGTCGGGCTTGGAGAGGTTGACATTATAGCTGGGACTTCTGTTTTCCAAAGCAGACCCTTAGTTCACCCTTCACTTGAGGTTTCTGCTCGAGAGTTACCTTAGCAGAAAAATTCCCTGGAACCCCTTCTGTAACCTTGCTTTCCATCATTTTGTAATGTGAAAACATATACCGAACTTGCATAACTTTAAAAAACATCTGATACGTTATATGGTGGTACGTATCTTCCCCGGCTAGGAAATAACTGGGCGAGCAGGGGTTTTGTTTGTTCCGTTCACTATTGTCTCCCCTGTGCCTTGAAGCGTGTCAGAAATATACTAAGAGAAATGTTCAGTGAGTTTTTCTGAGCAATTTTCAATGCTTGCTTGCATGCATGGTACTTTGTTCATTTTCTCACTCTACTTGGCTCAAAAGCCCTTTTGTACCTTCCTGCTCTTATGTTTTCATGTTCCTTCCTTTGTCTGGGGTGCCCTTCCACTCCCCCATGTCACCATGTTGAAGTGGTCCCTTTTCTTCAAGGACCATCTCCTCCAGGAAACCTTCCCTTGTCTGCTCTCTGAGCTGAGTGTCTCTCTCCTCTGATCCCCCCAGTGCTGTCTGAGTCCCTCACGCACAATGGAGGCCTGTCTGCCCTGCATTAGAACGATCTGTCTTCATGGACTGGAAGCTGTCAAGAGTGGGCCATGTCTGCTTTACTTTTAGCCCATTCCCCCATCGTCCCACAACTCTGCTTGCTGCTGTGCGCACAGAAGGGGCTCAGTGCACATTTGGTCAGTTAATACTAGAGAATGGATTTATGTTACTGTGGCAATGTTGATTTGATGGTGTGCTACCTGGATAAGAAATGGTAGCAGAAGGCTCTCATAACCCTGCAGTGTTGTTTTTCTAACATCTGCCCCTGAGGACTCTTTGGTTTGGTGTTTTGTGTGTGAGGAAGGTAGAAAGAATTTTGCTCTTGGGTATGGTCATTTTGCTTTACTTTAATGAATGCTGAAAGGGAAACAGTCCTATAAAAGACAAAAGACATACTGATCGGGAAATCAGTTGTCCTGCTCAGCTGTCTCACTTCCAGGTCTCAACAGTAACCGGGGGAAGGTTTCTATCACAGGGAGCTCTGCTAGTGCCTTGTTCACCATCTGAAAAATCCTTTTGTCTGCCTTTCTGATGAAACCCTTCTCGATATCCTCCTACAGGGCTAAGAAGGGAGAATCAAGGCAGGAAGTAGCTGTGCTCAGAAAGACACCTGTTGAAAAATCTGATTTTTCCTGGCATGGATTTTTCAACTCTGAACTGTCAGGATTCTGCATTAAAAGTTCACAGTGTACTTTTTTAATGGAACAGCTGGTCTAATTGGGCAAGTTTTGCTGCGGCGACATTAGGGCTCATTAGGCTTTCTCTTATCAGTGGTGTAAGCTGAGATTTCAACCAAGCAGAGGATTTAGATTCTAAATGAGAAATATAGATTAGCATTTCACATAATGAAATAATGGACTTCAGTGTTACCTTTCTAGTGACAAAAGTAGGAGCTTCAATCCATTGTAGGATTCCTTGTTTAATCAATAAATAAACTAGAGACACAGAAGATTTATTTCTTCTGTGGCGACAAACACCATCATTTTTCTTAATTATCCTTAGGTTTGCCTCTCCTGCTTTCAGATTCTTTGCAAGTAAAAAGCTCCTCCACATTAAGAGAGGGACATGAGATCTCTTGCCGTGTTTTCTTTCTCATACACACAGAAAGGTTTGACTTTTCTGTGGCAACACCTGTATTTCTTAATTAAACCCTAAGAAAGTCAAAGGTTTTGCAAGCTTGTCCAGGCTACCTTAAAGACCAGAGGTTCCAGCGGAGGTAGACAAAGATCAAGGCAGCTGAAGGAGAGAAAACAAATAGTTCAAACTTTGGATCCACAGATGGTTACGCCTGCCAACTGTTATGAGCCAATGAATATCTGGCCTATCATTTGTCATATTTATTGCAGTACATAATGCTGTAATTTCTCATGGCACGGTTATTTATCTTGCTGTGTTCTCCGAACAGCTAAAATTGCAGCCATGTTGGAGCATACGTATACCGTTTGGGTTTCATCTTTAAAAAGCAGCCATGCAAATAGGTACAGGCCTCCCCGTCCAGGCACTGGAATTATGAATATTGCAAAAGCACTGCTTGGCAGATTATGGAAAATTCTGACAAGAGTCGAAACTGTGCCCCGGGTCTTGCTCCTCTGCGTGGACCCACAGAACCTGAAGCGAGCAGGAACGCTCCATTGCACTTTACTTCCTGTCAGGGGTGCCAGGCTGGTTTCCTAAAGTGGCGTCTACCGAAGAGGTGAGCACGCTACCTGAGTACGCTCTGGAGTGTTCGCAGAGCTCTCCACTTGTACCGTGAGGAAGTGGGCTCTGGGAAGGCCAGGGATGAGGGTGGGAGGGAGGAGGCTTAAGGTACTCAGTCATTCATTCCTGACAGCCGTCTGGGGACACTGTGACATCAAAAGGAGCAGTGGGAACACCTGTCTATACTGGCAGCTCCACCCCTAGCAGTGGTGAGTCAGTGAATCCAGGCCACAGGATGCCAGGTGACAGAAGGTATGACTCACAGGTGGGCAGAGAGAGTCTTCAGGTTGATGTTGCTCACTTGCCACATCTCAGCATCCATGATGAATCAGGGGGTCCAAATGGGGCTTGGAGTTGGGGCCAATTTTAGTGCACATTGGGGCCCCCATGAATGGCGGAAGTGCAAATGAAGGTGCCTCCCCCACCCCCACATACACGATTAGTTGCACTCACTTCCTGAGATGTGAAAACTCCCCCTTTGTTACAGGTAGCTCTGCTGTTTGTGACGAAGGGGTCGTTAGCCACTCACTTCAGCCATTGGTTTTCCTCGATGCTTCTATCACGTATGTGACCAATGGCTATCCCTAAGAGTCCTGACACCTCTCTCCTCGTCCTTCCCCTTCGAGGTAGTGAAGTGGCCCCAAGGTGTTCGCAGAGGGAAGGAGAGGCGACGATGTCATTCTAATTATTACAAGGGCTAATGTCAAAAGGCCGAAGGTGAAAGAGGCCCAAATCCTTAACCCGTGCCTTACCGGCCTCAGTCTCCTATCTCAGTGCCTGGAGTAGGTGATGGTCCCTTCTGCCTCAGTTCTCGGCCCTGCCAAGACTCTACTGGGCAAGGTAACTCAGGAGAAAACAGAGAGACCCGAAACACTGTAATTATGAAAAGTATACTTCTGAAGTAAATATACCTGTCCTCGTGAAGAGACAGAAAGGGTGGTATCATGGAGGCTCTAAGGCTGGCCGAGGACCAACCACTTGGGTTGTCTCAGATTTAAAAGTGCTCAAAGAAAGGGAGAATGAACAAATGACCTAGTATAAACATGAAATACACACGGGAACCTTCCTGAAGAGAGGTAGAAAGGTTAAGACTCAGGAAGAACGGAGCCTTTTGAAAAATGCCAAAGAGAACAAGAGGCTTTTAAAGTTAACACCAGGGCTTCGTGTTGAGTGGGAGTGGGAGTGCAAGGTCAACGAACAACAGCGAGAAAGCCCCCTGTTGCGGTCCTCTTTGCATCTGTCTCCTGGGTCAGGCAGAATGCTTTTCAGTCAAGGAAGGGTGGAGAACAACCGGTAGGAGAACTGGAAGGCCGAGATATGGAAAAGGTCACCAGAGAGCACTGTTCAGATTCTCAGGTCTAGACACCTTTGTCCAGTTCCTATGGAGACGCGAATCACTGACATGCAGCCCTCCAGGGAGCAGAGACCTGGGGGGAAGGGGAGGGAAGGACCAGCTGCCCCAATCTGGATAAAGGGCTCTGTTTTAAAAAAGGGAGGGTATCTTCTGTAGCAAATGATTTATGCACGTTCACACAGGGAAGGAAAGTTGGAAATGAGTGCCTCGGTCGCGGAGCTAAGGGAGTCTAGCAAAGCGGGCAGAGATGCACTGAATTTGGTCGAATGTGTTAATGAGGGCAACGTGGAAGGGAACATGCACAAACCTCAGGCTGGGCAATCTGTGCACAAAGAGCAAAAATCCTTAACACAAAGCAGTGGTTGTTTTTTCAAGCCTTGGTGAAAGATGGGAGGAGATCGCGGCTCTCCTGAAATCCCTCCATGCAGGTCTCTCCGACCCCTGAGATACAGCCAGCTTTTAGAAGTGCCTTTCTAGGATACGATTCTACTCTTTGTCCTTTTCTCACCACCTAACTTGAACTGCTAAGTCTGGTATAAGGGCCATTGATGTGGGAAAGGCAATTGAGAAGAAGCCGTGAAAGGTCTGGTTGTCAGCCATCTGTTGGAAAGGTGGCTGAGAGGAGATCTGATAAATGTTTGCTTCCCGGCCACCTCGGGCAAGCTAATGGCTCTGATCCTTGGTTTTCTCATCTCGGAAATGGGAACGATGGCCAGTGGCAACCAGTGCTCTCTCTCCTCTCCAGATTTCCTGCCCTCTCCCTTGTTTTCTTGGGGCTTTCATTGGGCTTTGCATACATTTTATTTTGGGCTGATTACACAGCGTATTTTATCAGATTCACCGGAGTTCTTGAGCACTCTACATAAATGGCAAACTCTTTTAAAACACTGAAATGTGAAAAGCAATGAAGATAGGGCAGAAATTCAATCAGAGCACGTCAGGTCAAACGGTGTGCTGTTGGTGCTGCTATAACTCATCTCAAGGCACCTCCTGCCCACGGCGTTCCCTCCCAGCTGCTCACACCCCGCACGGAGTCACTGGGAGGCGCTGGCTGGCTGGGGATGCAGGTTCTAGCAGGTGCTTTGCCACTAATTAGCAATGTGACTTTGGACAAATCTTTTTACATCCCAGCTCTGTTTCCTCGTCAGCACAGTAAATGGGTTGACCTTTATTATCTCCCAGGTCCTTTCCAACTCCAGTATTTTAAAAGGCCCATGATTTCAAGCCAGAAACTGTATTATGGGATGGGGGTGACAGCATGGGTAAGTGCAAGTTGATTAGGGAAATGGCATAGGATTTATCTTTCAAATTGGCTTTCACAATAATAAATTATGGAGTAAAGATACAGAGAAGAGAGATACATTTTATGTGGGTGTTCAAGGAAGCATAGCTTATTTTAAACAATGGTTTCTGAAAATAACCTTTCATTCTTTGCCCTTATATTTTTCCTAATGGATGGCATAGAATGGATACTCAGCCTGAAGAGTGGCTTTCATTCAATTTCAAGTCACCCCGTCCTGTGGCGTGTGGCTGCATTCCACGTTAGCTGACATTGCAGCAGGCAGCGCAATGCAGAGTGAAGAGTTAGAAATGTGACATGGCATGTCGGAAACAATGCTTGCTTTTTGCAGATCAGTTATCATTTAAAGGCTGGTATTTAGAACCATCTTTAGTTAATTCAATAGCTCTGTGTCTCTGGTAGGGAGGATGTCAACCTGAGTTAATTTTTTTGCTTGTCAGATACGATGGGACAAGATGACATTAGAACGATGGAAAGAAACGATCCAGAATGCATATTTAAAACTAAAAATCAAGCCAATCTTTAAGGAGCTTAGGAGTTGCTTAGATTGATTTACTGCAACCGTGGGGGGATTTAGAGAAAAAATGGTAATTGCCACAGACCATTGACCAGGATAAACCCAGATATTTCCCATTGTTGTCCTTTAAGCTGATACATCACAGCCTCCTGTGACATCACAGTCTTTGAATTTTGATTGAAGTCAAATCTTGTGAAGGGAAAAGTGCTTTAAAGCGAGTAGGGCTTATTCGTTTGTTTGTTCCCTGAGTTGACTCAGGCTTGTTAATCTCTAGGTACAATGGAGTCACATAATCATTAATATCCTGGATTTTATGGGCTCTCACTAATACCTGCTCAAGCCACATGCTGTGCTTCTCTGAAATGGCAGTTCCAGAGATTTCCACAGGTACCTGTGATATGCCCAGCCTTGTGGCCGCTGTGCTCTCTGAGTCAGGCCCTGCGCCCCCCCACCCCCTCGTCCCCCCGCCCCCCATTGGCATACAGGGGACAAGACAGAGCCTCTCAGTGGCCCACCTGCAGGGCGGTCTGAGGCAAAGTGGGGGATGGGACCTCTCTCCCAGGCTCTTAGTTGTGTATGAACATGGCACTGCTGGTATCTTTATTTACGTGGAGATTTATGACATGGGATGTTGAGGTCTTACTTGGTATCCACTCTCTTCCAGGGGATGGGGAGTGGAAAGAGGTAAGTGCCAGCATGAGGGGCCTCTCTTCAGTGACTGAGTCATTGTTTGGGGGCAATTTTTATTCTCTTAGGATGGCTTTCTCTGGAAAGTTCTTCATCCCTTAGAGCAAATAAATTTCTGTCAGGTCCTCCGTACCAGCTTCCCCGAGATGTCCAGACAGAATTTTCTGAAATGTGGTAGCAATGTAGGCTTCAGTTGGGATCCCCGACACTGTTTATTCAACAACCACTTTTGGAGCATATTTTATGTGAGAAAGATTTTCTTTCTCCTTTATTCTTCCCTTTTCTAAAGAAGATTTTTTTCTTTGGAAGATTGGCTCGAATTGAAGAATTGACATTTAGGACTCCTCTGAACTGAGACCATGAAGCCATTTTCAAATGAAACACAATTAGTAGAGAAGGGATGTACTTTTGGAATATGGGTTTGTCCAGCCAGCGTCTTTATATGTAAGAAGGCCATTATTGAACAACTTTGATCTAACCGGCTGATTAGGCATCTTTGCAGAGAAACAGAAATAATTAGAAAAGTGCAGAAGTATTTAAACTCTCCAGAATGAGCCACTGATGGATAATATATAATCTAACTTTCTCCTTAGTGTTCGAGTGGTTCTGTGTCTGTACAAGGAAAGCACATTTTGGTTGTTTTAGAACTAGCCAGCATTTTTAATGATGATTACCTTAGAATCAGAACATTACTTCAGTGACTTACTTTTCGTGTATAGTCTGGTGCAAAATTATTTCAGTGCATTGCATATAATCACATTTGCATGAATGGAGTGTGAGACTATATTTACTCCTGCATGCATGTTGCTATTAAAGTTACCTGCATTTAAAAAGACCTTTGTACTCGCAGCCTTTCACAAACTGCATATTAATATTAATGGACTACAATGTTGATTTAGACATGGCAAGGCCCTGACATGTTTTATATAATTGTTCATATAACATTCTCAATTTCAATAAAGAAGGCCTCTTGTCTAATTGTGCTTCTGCAATATATGGCAGTCCTTCAACCCATGGCAAAATATTGCTGCCCTCCGTGTTTGGAAATGATAACACTGACAAAGATATGTAGGAATGTATCTACCAAATCAATATGTGATCAAAAGTTCACTGCACTCGGGGTGGGAAATACTGTGTGGCGGAGTTTCACATTGTAATTTCGTCCTCAAGTTGGTGGTTCCACATACAAGTCAGCATATGGCCTCAAGTGATCAATCAAGAAATTGTCTAATTGATATATGTGTACACGCAGCACCTTGGCCTTCCGTTTTATCAAAACTTTGTTTAAAAGGATATGTGCTGCCTCTGATTACTTTGGAGTTAGGCGGTCTACCTAAAGTGTGCTTCTCGCTTGTTTCTTCCTCCCATCCTAATTCTGTTTGGCTCTAAGCTGCTTGGGTTTTTCTGTTGTCTTCCAACACATCTAATTTCGTCAAGTCGTATTGGATGGCACCGCCTTCCCCCATCCCAGGTCCAGGCTTTTGCATGTCCCCTGTGGCCCAGGGTGAGCATCTGCTCTGCACATTCCCCAGCCAGGCGCTGGGCCGTGTTCTGGGGAGACTGAGATGAATGGGCCTCTTGCAGTTCAGTGAGGGAGATAGGAGAAAGCCTCTCTTGCTTTTGCCTGCCCAGCCTGCACCCTCCAATCTCCTTCTTTGTTGGCCTTATTTTGCTTTGGGGAAATACAACTCCCTACAGATACAGCCATGCTAGGATTGTCAGTCAAGCCCCACAGAGGGGCCTCGGCCCAACTCATACCAACCGAAGACTCTTGAGCAGAGGGACTGAAAGCTTGGAAATAGTTCTAGGCCATTCCCCCTGGGGGGGGGGGGTGCCCTGAGATAGCATCCATTTGTTCCCGCTACCACATTATCTGATGTGGCTCAGGTCTCTGCCCCTAGTCAGCTGCTTGGTCAGCCTCTCCTTACACTGTGAGTTACCCTGCATCCTTCCAGTCATTTCCTTCCGAGATTCAGCTGCCAGTGGTTGGTTCTTGCTGCTGTGCCACCAGAGAGCTAACATCAGTGTAGAAATAGGTGAGATGCCGTAATTCGGAACAGTAAATTGTCCAGAAAAGGTAGTGCAAAACCTCTCTTTGACTTTTGGGACACGTTTGTAAGTTTTCTGAGGAAACAGCACATGCAGTTGGTTATAGCAGGTTGGGGTTTCCCATGGTAGAACACTTAGTCTTTGTGACTTGTGGTCACAGTGCAACAAAGTCTCGCCTGTTGTCTTTCCTAGTTCAGGATTGGTTATATCCATCTGGAGTGAACAGTACAGTGTTGTAAGGGTCAACTTCAAATCATAACAGTACTTTATGGCAGCAGGAAACAAACAAAAAAGCATAGGTAGTAAATAATTACACTGCAGGAGCAATTAACATTTTAAGGTCTCTCTAGTTCGGAGTTTAATTACAAACATTTTCAAACTTTGTAGACAGAAATGATCTTTTTCAGAAATTCTTCAGAATTTGAGAATGGAAAATAATTTTATGACTAGCCAACAAAAACAGGCCACCCAGAAAGATACATTTTGATATCAGTGAATTTTGGAGCCTATCTTCATGAATATTGTCAAACAATTACATTAAAATAAAAGTTTTTATACTGTGGAAACATTTAAATGCACAGAAAGATAGAAAGAATATTATAGTAAACTCCTATGTACTTAGTACTTTGCTTTAACAAGTATTAACTCACAACCAAGTTTATTTCTGTTTTCTCCATTGAAGTAGGGAAGTACACTTCTCCATTTATGCTGGAGCAAATCCCAGGTATTTTTATTAATTCACCTGTAAATATTTCAAAATGTATCCATAAAACAAGAATTTTCTTTCCCTCTCTTAAACACACCACAGTATAATGATCAAATCTAAAAAAAGTTAACAATGATCATCCCTCCGCATCATCAATATGCACTCCATATCCTTCCTTCCTTACTGCCTGGTCTTCCATGGGAAAGGCCTTACGGTCTTTAGGTCACACCGTCTCAGCCCCCTCCGATTTCAGTCTCAGAGTTTCACATGAGCTCAGGCTCCTTCCTGCTGGCACTCTTACTCTAAGCCTGAGGTCCGTGTCCTTCTGCGCCAAAGGAGCCAACAACCAGGGAGTGCATAATGCATCCCCAGCGTGTGGGTCATAAAAACCCAGAGGTGGCACTACACTAACAGGGAGCAGGAGTCTGTGGAGTTAGGATTCCACCTCCTGTCCTACAGCAAGACAATTCTCGGCAGCCTGCCATGTGCTTTTCAGAGGCTTCTGGCTGAATCAGCCCCTACGTGTAGGCTACCTCCCTAATGTACCTTCCTATCAGCTTTTCCTCCTTCCCAGCAATACTTCCCTGTTCCCACGATTCTGTTTCCTGGAGTGACATCTCAAGCCCTTGGGTAATGCAAACTATGTTATCCTATCCTTTTTTTTTTTTTTTTTTTTAAAACAGAGTTTGAATCCAGATCCAAATAACATTGTAATTTGTTATCTCATAGTTCTTTTTTTTAATTGTGGTAAGATACCTATAACATAAAGTTTACCATCTTAACCATTTTTTAAAAAGATTTGTTTATTTATTTGAGAGAAAGAGAGAGAGCGTGCATGTGAGCGAGCGCTCACGAGTGGGAGGAGGGGCAGAGAGAGAGAATCTTGAAGCAGACTCCCGGCGGAGCACAGAGCCTGACGCCGGGCTCCATCCCATGACCCAGGAGATCGTCGTGACCTGAGCCGAAACCAAGACTTCGACACTTAACTGACTGAGCCACTCAGGCGCCCCCATCTTAACCATTTTTACGTGTACAGTTTAGTGGTGTTAAGTAGATTCACAATGTGCAACCATCACCACCACCCTTCTCCAAAACTCATTTCATCTTTTGTTACTGAGACTCCATACTCATTAAACACGAATTCCCCATTCCTCCCTCCTCTCAGGTCCTGGCAACCTCATTCTACTTTATGTCTCTATGAATTTGACTACCCTGGGTACCGCATATAGGTAGATCATGGAGTATTTGCCTTTATTTTTCTTGTAATTGGCTTAATTTCATTTAGCATAAGGTCCTCAAGTTTCATTCACGTGGTAGCATGTGTCAGAACCTTCTTCCTTCTTAAAGCTGAATACTATTCCATTGCATGTACATGTCACATTTTGTTTATCCATCCATCCATTGATAGAAACTTGAATTGCCACTTTGATTGGCTCTTGTGGATAATGCTGCTATGAATATGGGTGTACAAATATCTCTTAAAGACCTTGCCTTCAGTTCCTTTAGTTACATGCCAGAAAGTGGAATTGCTGGTTGATATGGTAATTCCATTTTACATTCCCATCAACAATGCACAAGAGTTCCAATTTCTTCACATACACCAATACATGTTATTTTCTGTTTTTTAAAAGATGATCCATAGAATTTTATTTTTAAAATCTGAAATGAAAAATTGCACAAGATCAGGATATTTGAAATACGGGGTTCCAAGGGCTAGTGGAAGCAGAGGGGTCAGGTCTGCTGGGGAACATCCATCTCTGTAGTGTGTGTGTGTGTGTATGTGTGTGTGTGTTTTATAATAGCCATCCTAATGAGTGCGTGTTTTAATTCTCTTCTGATCAATACATTTCTTCTCCTTCTTTCTGTCTCTATCTTTGTCTTCCTCTCATTCTTTTTTAAGGAAATAAGCTGGTATTGTTTTTCCATAGCCAGGGTTTTTCTCGTTGCATGCCTATACTGCTGATTTACAATGGAAGGGTTGTTTCAAAAAGACTCAGGTACCAACTTGAGTAGGTTTTCACTGGCTAAAGATGGACGAATTCGTGCATGAATAAAGATAACAGTTATGATGAATTAAAACATATCAAATATATTTAAAGAAATGATTTCATAATGATACTAAAATAAATAAAAGAAAAATCCATCAGTCACCTTTGAGGATTGTATGCCTCCAATTCATTATTTTGAAAGCTGGTAAGTAAGTGAATAGAATCAAGGTTTCATTCTGTTTTTCCTATACTTACTGTACCCGAGGTAATCAAATTATTAATGAGATGATTTCTCTTTACAAAGCATTCCAGTTAATAAATGAGGACAAAAATAATACTACAGTAACATTTTGCAACTCCTACTGACCTGACGGAGCTGGGCATTGAGCGTCATTGTCTGTTGCCATCATAAAATGGACATTGACCAGAGATATTGACCATATGCTATGTGCCTCCCAGTGGAAGTTCACAGCATCTCCTTTGAAATAGTCTTGCCGAAAAAATAAAACCTGAATCTCATTAAGCCTGTAGATTTACTTACCAATTTACAAGAAATGCTGGTCAAAGGAAACAATTGTGTTTAAAACTTATTTTATATATAATTAATTTTGGAAATACAACAGACATTGAAACTGTGAATGAATACATATCCATTGTGCAAAGTAAGCCTAAACTTTTCCAGAAATTTTACACAAAAGCACAAAAATGTTTGCCTAGTTCAAATTTTTATCTTAGGAAGGGGTTAATCTTAGTGGCAAAGGAGACTTTTAAAAAAGAGGTTGGCACTTAACATGATGCCTATTATTTCTCTCGACATCCTATCTTCTTATCTTGCTCTTGGTTTTGTGGAATAAGATGAAAGAAAATTGCTAGCACTCTATAGCACTGTGTGCTTGGTTTTAGTAATCTCGGCTTTGATTCAGGTATTTTAAATGTTTTCCTCCCTGAAAAAGGCATGAGACTCAAATAAGGGGCCAGTGGGGTGAGGGGCAGTTAAATTGGATTCTACAGTGTTCGGTCCCCTGACTACAGGAGTAATCCTATTAATAATCTTGTCTTCTGACCTCATGTAGTCTGGAGCCTTTGTTCTCTATCTGTTGAATACACACATCTTTCAGTGGACAGTGAAAATCTGAAAATTTTGAAATGCCAACTTAAAAGTGATTTGCTTTACTTGGAAACCAAGAATGAATTCTAAGAGTTATCCCCTATGTCAAGTCAAGGAATGTTTGGATGTTATTGGCTTTAATGATTAATACAGAATTCTTTTTCGTGTGAGAGCAAGCTGCAAATGGCAAGATGACTTATAATGAATCCTCATTTGAAGGGGAGTTATTTATTGCTTGTTTCAAATCTATTCATGATTAATACTTATTGCTGAAGATTGTGTGGTGTCATTTCAGTCCTTCGTACATTTAACAGTTACTCATTAAATGTTTTGAGTGCCAGCTATGTACCAGGAATTACACTGGGTCATGGGACTTCAGCAATGAACAAGATGTACACCTTCTCTTCTCTCTAGAAGATTATAGTTTGGTGGGTTTTCCAGGAAAGCACATGCCAAGATGGAATTAGAAAGGAAAGAGATTGCAGAAAATATCTGTCACGGATCATGAAAGGAGTGTGGGTGGAGGAGGACAGCCTCAGAACATGAGAAGGTCTGACAATGTTGCAGGAAGAGAGGATAAGGTAGGAAGAACCTCAGTCTACAGTGTGGCTCTGAGAAAGTCTCAGCTAGGCTGATGGGGAGCACCGAGCAAAACTTACTTATGGGAGTCACATTGGTCACAATGGCTGGGAGGGGCCCAGCTGTAATACCTCTGTTGTGTTTAGGCATTGGCTCAGAGCGACCCTGGCAAATATGGCCTTGGTGTGAATGCCACTGTGGATCCAGTAGGTATGGAGGCTGGAGGCTGTCAGCTAACTGGACAAGTTCTTTTCTGAAGGGTGATCTAAAGGGTGCATGGACATGGCTGTTGCCATGGCGAAGGCAAACACTGAACATGTGGATATAAGGATAAGGCATGTTACCATAGGGATATTGAGGGGTATTTGGTGGTATAGAGGGGAAGTTTATCTGCAGTCACTCTTTTTCCCCTGTTCTGCTCTGTGTCCTATGGAGCATGTTACCCAGCTTCCCTTGTCCTGTACCTTTCAGATTGGTTCAGCCAGTGGGGGGACACTCGCAGGAATTCAGAAGGCAGAGGGGAGGAGATTCCAGTGTGTTTCTCCTCTTCTGTATCTGCCCCTTCTGGTCTCTCCAGCCATAGCTGCACCCCCTCTGGGTGTCCAGCTCCCATCAGAAAGCCCCTCACTCTGTGGCCCTAGCTTCCTCTGAATAGCCATGGTCTCTGGGACACTGCTTGTTGTCACTGTCCTTTTACTCCATGGAGACCATAGTAACTTCCTGCTGCTGATAATCTCTGTTGCTCATCTCTTGCATCACTGTTCCCTATTTGACTTCACAGTTTTTTCACCACCTTTGGAACCAGTTCTTCGTATTAAATCCCCTTTGTTTGAAATATGTATCGAGCTTCATTTCCTAGTTATACCCTGACTGGTAGGCCTCATAGAGATTTCCCTAATGGAGTGACATTTAAGCTAAAACCTAAGGGATGAGTAGAAGCTCCCCTAAATGGGCTGACTGTAGTGCGATGATTGGTACGGTACTTGTACATTATCTTTTATTTGAGATGATTTGTTAGTTTTCAAACAGCATAAGGGCTAAACGTACAGATTTTGGAGCTGGAGGGCTTGAGCGCAAATCACAGCATCTGCTACTTTCTAGATAGGTGACCTCAGGCATTTTACTAAGTTCCCTGTGTTTCAGCATCCTCTTTTGTAAAATAATAATAACATCATCCTCATGGAAGCAAGGAGAAGTCAATAGGTCAATATGTGTAGACGACTTAATGTTTGATATTTTCCCCCCATGCATAGCAGGACTTAGCAGAGCCGTTCTGTGCTGATTGCACTCTGGGCCCCCAAGAGAAGAATTCTGTAGATACGGTAGGTGTTGCTTCATTTTCTTTTCTTTTCTTTCTTTCTTTCTTTCTTTTTTTTTTTCTTTTTTTGGGATTTTATTTATTTATATGACAAAGAGAGAGAGCACAAGCAGGGAGAGCAGCAGGCAGAGGAAGAAGCAGACTCTCCACTGAACGGGAGCCCGACGTGGGGCTCAATCCCAGGACCCCAGGATCATGACCTGAGCTGAAGGCAGACGCTTAACCAACTGAGCCACCCAGGTGCCCCTCCTTCATTTTCAACTAGCATCTAATGTTTTAGGGGAAAAGTCTGAGGTCAGCCTGATTTTTTGTTACTCAGTCTAGGTTACCTTCTGTTCCTGCCTGAATTCTTGTGGGTTTCTTTCTCAACCTAGAAATTCAATAAATTGGGGAATATGTCGAAGTGTTGGTCACTTTCATTGTTTTGACTGACATCCAGGTATGTCCTATCATTTTGCAGGTTTATTTATTTTTTCCTTTTGGAAGGTTTTTTTTTTTTCCTATTATATTATTGACACAATTTTCTATTCTATTCTATTGGTCTGGGAGAAGTCAACATTTTCCTTTCAATTTATAAATTGACCGAGGCAGTTCATTTGACATTTTACATAAGAAGCAGCAGGCCCTTATAACCAAGTTAATGATTATGGTTTATACCATCAGTAAGGCCAAATCTGGGGATCGTTCTATTGTTCTCTGGATATTCAATGACCTCCCTGATGTCGATAGTCCTATCTAGCTGCTGGAGGTGTGGGATCAGCTGGAACCCGTGTGGTTAGCTAGAAAGCTACTTTTGCTCTCCTCGTCTGTTGTCTGTCCTCTGCCGCCTCCTATCGTGTCTCTTTTTTGTTATCTTCTTCATTTGGAGCTGTTCAGGATTTCACTGATACCCAATACAAGGCTTTATTCAGTGACAAATATAGTTCTGGGCTGTGGCCAATTATGGGCTGTAAATATCTGTACATATTATAAAGATAATCGAAACTTAGGGCAAAGACCCTAGGGGGCTGATTTGCTCACCCTAGAGGCTCAGGTGATCCTGATTCTTAATTGGCCGCACCTGGACAAGCTCTAGAGCCACCATGAAAGGAATATCTTGGGAACAAACATCACAATCCAGGATAACCTGGACTTGTCACGTAGCAATGACATGGGGTTAAGAGCATAGACTCCAAAAACCAAAAAACAAAAACCAGATAAAGTAGGCTCAAGTCTCTGTTCTCCCTTCTCCTGACTGGGTGACCTTTGACCAGCCAATTAATTCTGCCAAGCTTTAGGTTACTAATCAGTAAAACCATGATGAGAATAATTCGTTCCTCATAGGGCCGTGGTGATTACTAAATTAAATAATGTTTACCTGGTCTCTGATACATAGAAAATATTTAATATCCCTAAGTTGTTATTGTCATTTTGATTATTACTAGTCAATATCTGAATCAGGTATTTTAATCATGTATTTTACTACTGTGTCTTTCTTATTTTTATCTAATAAATATACTTACTCTCTTTTAAGATAAAAAAAAAATGGGGTTGCTACTCTCATATTTGGCTCCTAAGGAAAACAACCCACAATAATCTGGGCAAGAGGATCAATGAACGGGACATTTGAGCTAGCATTCAGTTTTTAGCAAGAATAAACTGGAGGAGAATGCTGGAAGCTTAAAGCCCTATTTCTTAAATGGCTTTGGACTGGGGTATTCTATTTTCTCCTCCAGGAAGATGAGTTATCTAGGTATCACATTTCTGCTGCTTGCTCTTCTGTTTTATCCTTTTTTTCTGACTTTTTCATTTTTTTCCCCTTACCTTTGCTTTCTGAAAGAACATGTCAAATCTTTCTCCATATCCCAAATATTTTTTCTTTTAGTTTAATTGAGTTATAATTGATGTACAGTACTGTATAAGTTTATGGTGTACGCCATACTTGGCTTACATATATTACATATATTGTGAAGTAATTACCACGATAAATTTAGTTAATATTCATCTCCTCATATTAAAAAATTTCTTTTTTAATTATGAGAACTTTTAGGATCTACTAAGGAACTTCCAAATATACTGTAGGGCAGTGTTAACTATAGTCATTCTGTTGTATAGCCCAACCCCAGGACTATGTATCTTATAACTTGAAGTTTGTATCTTTTGACCACCTTCCTCAAGTCCCCCCCACCCCATAACCACAAATTTGATCTCTTTTTCTATGAGTTGTTTTTTCTTCTTTGTAGATTCCACATATAATTGAGATCATATAGTATTTGTTTTCTTTTTCTTCTCTTTCCTTTGCCTGACTGATCTCACTGAGCATAATGCCCTCAAGATCCATCTATGTTGTTGCAAGTGGCAGAATTTCCTTCCTTCTGTGGCTGAATAGTATTCCTTTATATATATATATATATATATATCCATTCACCTGTCGATGGACACTTAGGTTGTTTCACATCTTGGCTATTGTAAATAATACTGCAGTGAACTTGGGAGTGCAGTTATGTCTTTGACCATGACTTTGTTTCCTTTGGATGTACACCGAGAAGATTTAACGTTCGGCAAGGTCATTTTAGTTCTTTATGGCTGTAAGTGATATTTTTAAATACTGCCATGACATGATTAGTTACCTTATATTTTTTACATTTTTTTCCCCAAATGCAGTTGCCTTCCTTTAAAAAAATATCTTCCTATATCTTATCTTTTATTTTAAATATTATAAAAACAATGTTCTAAAATGTTTGTTTCTTGGAACAGATGTTGTAAAAATACACTCTTCCAGCTTTATCATGTTCTTTATTTTCTTGCCAAATTTTTTCTAAGGACTAAACACTTTTATTTTTTGTATACTTATCTTTGATAGAAGGCAGCTCTATTTTGATCTGTTATTTGAACAAAAATTAAGGGCACATTCTCTTTGGGTCCGTTCACTGTTTGGCTTGATATTTTCACTCCTACTTTTCTATCTTTCTATCTTACGATAAAAAAAGAGATAATACAGATTCGTAGTAATAGTTTGATTATTAGGCAGACAGAAAGACATGGAAAGAAAACCAGGGAACGGGGAGTCCCAGAAGGAGGACAGCAGTTTCTATACTTGTTGAACTCAGCGTCCAGGTTTCCGTATCTGATTTTCCCTTTAACCTGGTGATAGCTTTTAGGTACATGACATCATATCCTGTTATCTTCCTGCCAATCTGGCCAAATGTCCTTTTGTTTTAGGGAAATGCCTCAGGGTCAGGATGAATTGGCCAGTTGCTGAGAAACTGCCTGTCTGTGCTCCCTTCTGTGTGGCTTCATGTATTTCTTTAGCTCAGTGCTTCTGCCTTGGAGTGTTTTCATGAAGCGCTGAACAGACTCGAAGGCAAGGAGTTCCTATTTTTTCGATAATTCCTTCCTCCCTTCCCTCCTCCTTTCCTTCCTTCCTACTTTCTAGACCTGTCCATGTTGTTGCAAATGGCAAGATATCATTTTTTATGGTTGAATAATATTCCATTGTGTATATATATGATACATCTTCTTTATATAATGAATCATCTTGTACCTTATTCATTTTACACGTGGGAAAATATGTTGGTAGGATTAATACCCAGAAGCAAAAGAGCTGAGTCAAATGGTATTTGAGTTTGTAATATTTATGGATACTACCAAATTTCCATCCTTAAGATTTCAGCAATTTATATTTCTATCAATAAAGTCTGAACATGTTTCCCCACAGCCTTGCTAGACGAGTGTGTATTATCAAGCTCTTAGATTGTACTCATGATACATGATAGTTGAGACAGGGTATTAGTGTCATTTTAATTTGCATTTCTCTTACTGTGAGATTGAGTCTGAGGATCTTTCCATTAGACTACAGGCCATTTGTATTTCACTTTCTGTGAGCTCTGTTTATATCCTTTTCCTCTTGGGTTGTTGGTTTTTAACTATTTAATTCAATTTGGGGGAGCATTTCATGCATTAATGTAGTTATTTCCCTGTTACATGAATTGTAAATACTTCTTTTGGTTGCCAGTTTATTTTTTGTTTTTTGGCTTTGTTTTTATTTTATTTTGCCCGGTAGAAATCTTTTTTAATGTACAAAAATTATCAGTCTTTTCCTATATGCCTTCTGGATTTTGAAGAATATTTTAAAAGAAATCCTTGAAACGAGGTTTATGAAGAAATTCTCCCATATTTTATCCTATGATTTAATTGTGCACATGTACATTTTTGGGTTGATTTGGAATTTATTCTGGTATAATGTATAAAGTATAAGTTATGGATATAATTTTTTTTTCTAGTTGACTACCCACCCTAAACAGGAATAAGATATCTATTCTCACTCTCAGCACTTTTATTCACCCTTGTACTGGAGGTAATATTGTATGCAATTAAACTAAAGAAAGATAATACAGTCACAGAAATTTTAAGGACATCTAAAAAAAATCACTATTATTTGGTGATATGATTGTATACCTGGAAAATCCAAGAATAAACTAAAAAGGAAATACTAAAAAAATAAGAGACTAAATAAGACAGTATGGTATAAAAACATTTTATACATATAAATCAATAGTTTCCACTTACAAATAATAGTTTTAAGAGCTAATATAATTTTTAAAAATCCTATGTATAGTAGCAGCAAAAAAATAAAATACCTAGGAATAACATTTAATAAAGTATATACATGATCTATATAAGGCTTAGAACACTGTTAAGAGGCACCCAAAACTGCTGAACAAATTGAAAGTAATATCTTATTTTGGATAGTAATAGTCAATAAAAATATCATTCTTACTAAGCTAACTTATAAATTGGCATGCCAATAAAAGGATCAATTGATCAAGAATCAATTCTTAAAATACACATGTTGATGCAAAAGATAATGTGGGAAAATACATAGAAATAGCTGATGAAATTCTGAGAAAGAACACTGAAAAGGGACCAGTATTGCCAGATGTTAAACCTATTATAGAGCCTCAGAATTTAATGCAACATGCTTCAAGTGCATAGACAGACTGGAGGAAGAACTAGGAAGTTCAGAAATAGACTCCAACAAATCTTGGGAATTTTGTACATAAGGGTGCAGTCTTAACCTTGTGGGGAGAAGATGATGTTGGAGCAACTCGTTTATTTTAACCTGCCAAGTTGTGAATCATCCTATAAACAGTAAAGTTCTAAAATGCACCACAACAGCCCTGCATCTGAGAAAAACTAATGAGATGGAAGATGCACTTTGGGTTCTGACTAAACCCACAACTTGAGCAAAGAAATAACTTGTTCCTATGCCAAAATAAAGCATGTGGTCAAATTCCATCTACAGAGAGCAGGGCAGAGTTTATACATATTCTTTTCCCATTGCCCAGTGTAGAGGTATATGGAAGGGGAGGGGAATGAGACTTTTTATAAAAGCAAAGCAGAATACTTAACCATATAACAACCATAGGAATCATTTGTAAAATTGCTTTTAAACGATCCACTGCTTGTAGGGGAGACAAGGCGGTATTCTTGAACAATTTTTAAAATACCTGTTTCACTCAGTGTAGAGGAAATTTTGTAGGACAACGGGAGCGCTGCCCTTAAATGTCTTACAAATAATTTTTGCTCTATTCCAACGCATGGAGAAGACCTGCAGGTCGCCGAGCGTCCACCAGCAGGCGGAATATGGGGAGAGGCAAGCTGTGTGCAGTGTTAATTGCTCTCATTAGTGCTCAGGAATTCTTAGGGAAGTTGCTTGGCTTAGAGATGCAGCTCTAGGTTTTTCATCTCCAGGTGTTCTTATTTTAGGCTTCTTGCTTTATTGCCTTGCTTGCCTAATTTCACTTTCACCCATTTTCTAGGTTAAATCTGAATAAAATTTCTTCAGATCTTTCTGAGATATTGGGCAAGATAGCAGTGTTGTATAGATTAACCAATTCAGGGTCTTAAAGTCATTTGATTCAGGGTGCAGTATAAATGCAAAGCAGGATGCATCATAAAGCAAAATGCTAATTATTGCAGGCAATGCAGATGCTAGTTTTAAAGGTACCAGATGTGAATCGTCTCTCAATATCATGGGCTGGCTCCTGAAAAGAACATGAGGCATGAGAATGGTATAAACTGAGGAAAACAAATCGCTCAGAAGAATAAAAACCACTGAGTAAGCAGAGCTACAATTATCCTCAGAAAAATTAGAATACCACTTTCTGGAAGACAGCCATGTGGAATGGGCAACAAAATATCTGGTAAAATACTGGGTCCCCCCAAAAAAATTTTTTTAAAGATTTTATTTATTTATTTGACAGAGAGGGACACACAGAGTGAGGGAACACAAGCAGGGGGTGTGGGAGAGGGAGAAGCAGACTCCCCGCTGAGCAGGGAGCCCAATGTGGGGCTCGATCCCAGGACTCTGGGATCACGACCTGAGCCGAAGGCAGACGCTTAACAACTGAGCCACCCAGGCGCCAGCCCCTGCAAAAATTTTTTGAACACTGATGAATTACACTTTTGTTGGTTTTCTTTGTATGTTGTCGTATGGTTTAACAAGAGGCTGGAAAGCCACTTAGTAGATTTGGACACAATGCAATTTAAATTTTTAGAGTTTTTCAAGATTTTTTTTTTTTTCCTCCAGTGTAGGCTCAGGATTTTAGAGCAAAACGGAGTATTTAGTTTATAACAGATTTATCATGTGCCACGAAGACCAGGTAAACACCTAATGGTTCATGGAAAAATGGAATTGTTCTCGACTATCCGCAAGATTAAGTTGGTCTTTTAATGAGTTTATTTGTATGGCACATCACAAAAGGTTTGTGTCTGGTAGGAACACACCAGTTCGGGCTAACAGACCAGAAGGAATGGAAAGGAGGCACTGCTAACCACAGAGGTAAACACTGTTGCCTCTGATAGATGCAAACATTTCCCCCTAGCCGTGTCCCAGAAGGAACCCAGGAAGGTGCCTAATTTGTGTCATCAGGAAGGAGGGAGGGAGAATATCAATTCTTCAAAAGAGATAGGTTTAGCATTTGATTCTGAATGAAATAATACATAGGGTCAAATAAAGGGATATCTAAGCAACATAATGTACTGTATTTTTTATGACAGTTTTATAAGAAAAATGAAGAAGGAATTCAAAATATAAATTTGACTCAATTCTGAAAATTGTACTATTCTATTATAGAATATGGGAGATAAAAAGAATCAGCAACTTCACAAATATTTAGTGCTGGGCTCTTTTATGAAAGAATTCTCTATGTGGATAGAGAGGCCCCAATGTCCAATATGAATATAGAAATAGACAAAACCAAAGATGCTGGAAGTTTCTCAAATCCATTCTATATAAGAATTTTTCATCACTTCAACTGAAGAGGAGCTTCCTACTAGGATAATTTCTTGGTTGTTTTTTCCTTGAAAGGCTCCATTATCTACTTCTGTAATTCCACCTGTCTAGCATAATTCCACCCATGATATTTAATATTTGAACCAGCTCTTCTAAAATAATAAAGCAAGAAGTACATGAAGGGCTCCTGTTAGTGAATTGGCAATTTCAGGCACCGAACTGAGCTACCCACACGAATGGTCAGTGAGGGCTACAAAGAAGAGGGGTCATCTTCTCTGACCTCCTGTCTGTCTTTCTCCTGGCCCTCAGCAGATAACCTCGCCCCAGTTTCAGAGGAAGTGGAGACCGTTACTCAGAAATGCCCTCTGCCTCTCGCTCTGCCCCTACCAAGTGCGAGCCGTCCTTGTCCCTTCCTTCTGTGAAAAGATAAACCGAGCCCTCTTAAACATTTCAAGAGTTTACTTGAGCAAAACTCAGTTCGTATCAGGCAGTGCCAAACCGGAAGGAATTAGGAAAACTCCCCCAGTAGGAACTAAGGAAAGACTTTTATCGAGAAAAGATGGACTCAAAGCAAGGAGATTATTTGATTGGCTACAGCTTAAAGCCTAGTTGGCTGTTTGTGATGGGTTGTCCTAAGGTTTCCATTTCTCGACCGCTGGGCATTGACAGGCTTAGATTACGTGCCCCGTAGGATGCTTTGGTACTAGGGTCCCCTCAGCCTAGCGGCGTCCTTGTTTAATTAATTTAACACCTCCTTTCATCTGGACCCAAGGATCCCTCTCGACTTGCGGGCTCAATCCTGCCTTCTCCAGGATCTCTCCTTTGTAAATGCTCTTAACTCTCTGCTCCTTCCCATCAGTCTTTGTGCTCAAATCCTTGTGAAAAGCAACGGTCACGAAAGTGATGACAAGGATAATGCCCACTGTTGTCTTCTGCCCAATTTCTTCTTCCCCTTCCCAGCCAAACTTTCAGACATTTCTAGCCCGTTTCCACTTCTTCACCTTCACTTTGCTACAGTCTGGCCTCTCCCTCCAGTCTGCATGAGAACAGCTCTTGCCCAAGTCACTTGATAACATCCTTTGTCCTTCTTGCTGCATCCCATCGAGCCTCCAGAAGCTTCTCTCCTGGCCTCTCAGCAGCATTAGACCTCTGCTCCCTCACGACGCCTTTTCCTCTTTGCTCCAGGACACGTTGCTCTTCTGACTTTCTACCATTCTGATGGCTTGTTCCATCTCCTCCGTGGGCTTCTCTTCTGCCAATCTCTTAAATGTGGGGGAATTCTCCTCCCATCCTTATTTTAATTTCACACTTGCTGTGGCGGTCCCCTCCACTGCCATAGTTTTAATTACTCTCTTTCTCCTGAACTTCAGATTTTCACATCCGACTGCCTACTGGACGTCACCTGCTGGGTAGACAGCAGGCCCCCTAGACACAGCATGTCCTGGCCTGTCCCCTGATTGACTCCTCTGTGTGCCCTCTCATACCATCCATCCAGAAATGCGGGCGTCTTCCTTGACTCCTCCCTCACCATCAACCCCGCCTCCAGTCAATCCCTCCATTCTGTTAATTCTGCCTCCTGCATCCCCTCAAATGTGTACCGTTGTCTCTGTCTTCCCTACTCCTGTCCTCGATCAAGCAAGTATGGTTTCCCACCTGGATTACTGCCAGTTCCTCCTATCTCCCCACCCAGAAACCTTGTTCTTCCTCATTTGTTCTCTGTAGCTGGAGAGATCATGGTACAAAGCAAATCAGATGGGGTCATTTCCATGCTTAAAAACCTTCAAAGTCTTCCCAATCTCCTCATGAAGAAGTTAATCTCTTTGATATGGCTTATAAAACTCTCCATGATCTCATTTTCCGTTTCCTTTTTAGCCTCATTTTTTTTTAAAGTATAAAATTTATTAAGCCAAAGGGAACTTGCTTCACTTCCTCTAAATATAGGCCAAAATCTATAGTTCGGAGAACAGACTTTGGCACCAGACTGTTTAGGTTCAAATGCCAACTCTGTTACTTACTAATGTTTGACCTCAGGCAAGTTACTTCACTTCTCTGTGTGGTTTTCCCATCAATAAAATGGGATGATAATTGAGTTATTGTGAGGATTAATTGAGTCAGCTGAGTGTAAAATACTCAGAGCGATGCTGGGGCATAATTGGCATTCTATCATGACCACTGAAAAGATTGTGCACATTTGGAATTCAAAATAAAAACTCCAAACCGTAAAGCGCATTTAGACACTAAGTCAGCCTTACAAAGGTGTGCTTTTTTTCTTTTTTTTTTTTTTTCAATGATTGCTACTTTGATTCTTTTTGAAAATAGATTGAAAAAAAGAGAGAGATTTTCTTGCTCCAGCTTTGTTGGCAGTTGACCCCAGACTTGGTCTGGGTTTTTGCTCCAGTGCTTGCTTTTCCCTCCTCCCAGAATACTCTTCCCATTGCCACTGCCTCTTCCGGAGCCAAATGCTGTTCCTCCTGTAAGTCTCAAGTGACATGTCAGTTCTTCTCAAAGACTGGCCCTCCGCTTATGCCCTCTCATTGCATGCTGCATCCCCTCACTTGGCACCTACCATTCTGTGTCATAATCTCCCTTTTACTTCCCGTGTCCCCTGCTGGGATGCTAGTCTCATAAAGGCAGAGACTGCTATCCCGTCCACATTATTATCCCCCGTGCCTCGCATAGTATGTGCTCAGTAAGTCAGAGGCTCACTGAATGTCAGGAGCCTCCTTTTTCTTTAGGCATCATCTCACTAGGACAGAAATAATTCTGTGTAAGGGCAAATTCACCTATTTTAAAAATACCATTTGTTTGTTTTCTTTTTCCTTCTGACATTATGGTGTCCCTGACTTAAACACCACTCATAACTAGCTCGGGCTTTGCAGCTTTCCAATTCAAATGAGGCAGAAACGAGGCAATGCATCTTCTAAGAGTGTGTGTTTGAAAACCTTTTCAAAATGTGAGGAGGTTTTCTCTGCGCCGGGTGTGAGAACCAGGTGTGAAGGCATCTCTCTTGAATCTCTTACCTTTTTTTAAACTAATTTTTTTACTGAGGTGTAATTGACATATGACATTATTAAATCTGTTGTCTTGAGTCTATCCCAAAATCCTCAGTGGTGGCAATCTCGATCTTGGGCTGACTGGTAAAGAAGAAACGTCTGTCTAGGAGCCTCTGCAATCAGGGTCTTGGGGCAATTACTTGTTCACTTGCATACAGAGCAGTTCCTGTGTTTCAGATTTGAAGTCCCCTGGGAAGCCCCTGATTCCCTGTTTGGCAGTTAGGTGCTGAGATTTCATCTCACTATTATAAATTATTCAACAAACATTCATAAGTTCTTCCTAGGAGGTCTGTACTAACGCCTAGAGGCATGATGTGATACACAAAGACAAAGGCATGGTCCTGCCCTGCAGAAGAACAATCCAGATCTGTCACCAGCTGCTCTTAAGAGCCTCTGCCTGACACCTTAAAGGGAGTACCAGTGCCTGTCCCACGGGTTCTGCTAATGTCCAGGGACTTTGGTTTCATCTCCTCGCCTTGGGCTCTGATTCTTACTGATGCTGGCTTTTTGCTGTTTGTTTTGTGGCTCTTCCTTTATCTCTGCCCTGGCTGCAACCCAGACCTAGAACACCTTTTTTTTTTTTTTTCCCCTCCAGGATTCTTTCCCTCAGGCTCCTGAAATATCATTCTGGGCAGCATTTTACTGAAGAAATGGGTAATAGGGAGAGAAGTTAGATGGCATCCTGCAGTTGGATCATCTAGAATCCAAACGTGAGGCTCTTTAAAAAGCCCCTCCGCTGGTTCTCCCAACTTCACCTCTCTGGATGCCAGCTATGTTTTTTTGGGGGGGGGGCGGGGGGGTGCTCTCTCTCTTTCCTCTCCGTGCTGCCTCTTGGCCACGCCAAAAAAGAAAAATAATCTGTTCTCATACTTGTTTATGCTGAGTAATTCAGTTCTCTCCACTTCCTACCCATTAACGGCTCGGGCTTCCTCTGCACACATGTTATTCACCAAGGCACTTTGCTCAACCACGAACCCCCCACTGCTCCCCGCTCCTCTGGGGGCACAAGTGGTCATAGTCACATCTGGTGTAAGTGCCACTTTCTCCTATTTTCCTCACAGAAGTTCGAGACCTGGGGACAACTTGAAAGAAGAAGAAGAGCTTATTTATTGAATGCATTAGTTCGGCACTTAAAGGACAGGGACCAAGTCTGGCTCAGTACCATATTCCTATCTCCTGCGCACAGAGTAGGCATTCGACACATATTTATTACCGGAAGGAGTTTACAATTTCTGGGAGAGCTGCACTGGAGTTAAATGTGTTCATTATTTTTCCCTAATAGCTCGGCACCACCTACTCTTTCTAGTTACCTAGCGTATACTATATTCTAGCATATTCGGGGCACTATTAATTTGAAACCAGATATAGTCGTCTGGCTTGCAGGCTTCTCACAGCGTTCTCCCTGACGTCTAAGGCAAAACAGCAAGGATCTGGCAAAACGTTTTGACTTTGCAGACTGTGGTGTTGTTCTCTTCAGGGGCCCTGGCTGCCAATAACCCCGAGATAGAGTGAACTTTTGACTCTGGGCACAGCACAAAGCCTCAAGCTGTTCCCTGTAGGAGTGAAGAGCTCGGATGGGGTTAAGGACTTGGGCGGCTTTTGCTGATGCTCAAAGGCAGCTTCACCTGCATTTGCATCAGCAAGAAGGTCTGTGCCTGAGAAGCAGGCAGCCCAGCCAAAGATCCGAGCTTGTTTTGAATATGCCATCCAGGTTTCCTGGGAATCCAGGTATCGGGACCAATGTCTGACAATTGTGTTTTTCTTTAGATAAACCCCAACAGCTTCTCCACCAGCAGCTGTCTCCTGTGTGTGTTTAAAGCATTGTGTCCTTGAGAGGAGTTTCATCTCTTACGTATCCTGTTCATTTTCTCAGGTGAAATGATCTCACAGAACCATTTTAACTTAATGAAATTACTAGCCTGGGCCAAAAAGCTTTATATTTGACTAGGACATTTCTTCTACTTCCAGAGGAGCTTTTCAATGAGGAAACCGACGGTGATCTAGCTGTTGACCTTAAAGATGAAATATTTGCCTTTCTGCGTTGTGCACTTCCTCAGGAGAAGGTTCTGTTATTTTCCTGGTCCTTCGGTGAAATATTGTGGTCCCTCACGTAGGGAGGACGCTTTGGACCTTACATCAACAATGTCACCGGTCTCCCTACTTTTATCACCCGCTGGCTGCATTTCGTTTGGAAGCCAGAACAGCAGAGCCACTGGCTGTCTGAGCAGATTTCTCTGTTGTGTTCTCTTCTCGTTTTGAATTGCTACTCCATAAAAAATAACCGTTGGGCCACATCTTAGTATTGGAGCTGGGGCTCCAGCAGTGAGCTCTGCAGCATGCTCTGGAGGAAGCTTCCAGGACACTCCATAATTTCTTCCTGACCCCAGCTGGTGATCAGTTTATGTCCTGAAGCTCGCCGAAGAACAGCCCTTATAATTCCCGTCCTAGTGTGGGTGCGTTCTGGCTTGCCCCGATCTGAGAAGAAAATCTGAAAGGTGACAGTGTTTTAAAATGTTATTCCTCCGTAAGTAGGCAAAGAAGCATCTTAGATTAATAGTCTCTGATGTGCTAAAAAGAAAAAAGGGTTTGTGAGTCGCATTAGAATGCTGTTCAACTACTTTAACCTACTAGGGTGTTTATGGTCCATTTGTGGCTTTGTTCCCTCCCCTTTCCTTTAACGTATTATTCAATAACCTAATCATTCTATGACTCTTGTACTCTTTATTCACATATTCTTCAATACACATCTATTAGGCGTCTCTCACGTACAAGATGCTACGTAGGATCATTGATCCTGCCCTCCTCAAAAAAAAAAAAAAAGGCACAAAAAAATAGGTTGCTGACATCCATGGGTTTACAAGCAGGTAAGGCAGATGATAATCGAAGGTGTACAATATAGGGTGGCTACGACTTTCTTTATGCTGCATGCTTTGTAATTTTTTTTTTTTTTTTTTTTACAATTTCCAAATTACTTCCACCTAGACCATCTGATGTGCACATTGTAGTGAGTACACGTAGAGTTGGGATTAGAATTCACATCTTCTGATTCTCTTTCCTTTTGTAATTTTGACTTTATCATCTTCATGCCAACTGTATTTTACTTGGAGCTAAAACTACACTTAAAGGATGTGTCTCCTTTTCTGAAGATTTTGTCGAGGAATGCATAAGGACATTTTTTTTCATCATAATAATTTCCCCTGTGTCATCGAGGTTGTTTATTATGGTATTTCTTTACATGCCTGCTTATTTCCCTTCATCCCGGGACCATTTGGAAAAGGGGGCATATGGTAATTAGAATGTTCATCGGGAAGTCGATGGCAGACTATGTCTGGCAGGACAGCAGCAGGAGACAAAGAAAACACTCGAAGAGGTACCAGTAACTACCACTTAAAATATGTGCAAAGAGGAAGGAATTTCCTTCTTTAGAAGACACAGCTAATTTACTCTTAAGAAGGACAGGACAATCTGGAGCAGATTGTACTGGTCATTTAACCCACAAAGGAGAAAAACAAAACTGCAATTCCTAAATCAACTTCCCTCTCAATTATGATCTCTATGTCTCCTCCAGCGAGACAATTCTATGATTCTAATTATGTTCCGTGTGATTGTGGGTCTCAACTTCTCTAATAAAAAAAGACCACAAAGCTTAGGGTAAAGTGGAGATATGAAAACAACCAGTTAACATGACAGATTCAGAAATTGGAGCCAGACTTAACGATTCTTCCCCCGCCCCCAGCTTATATGACTCAGTTCAACTTTGTGTTGGGTAAGTAAAATCTGAAAGAAGAGCCACATCACCGACTCTATGGTGGCAGAGAAGAACTGACGGATTATCAACAACACATTATCCCATCCTGGGAGGATGGACCTATTTAGGTTACCTAAAATGTGACATTTAGAGTTTGGTTTTTTCTAGTGAAGCATTTTCATATTTGTTATGAAATATTCATATTTGTTTTTCAACCTTGTGATATGGGAAATGTAATCATCAGCATGACCTAAACCAGAGGTTCTAAAAAGATTTTTTTCTTTCTCAAAATACCCAAGTGACATGATATGCTAAAATCAGTAACAGTGCTCAGGATGGTAGCAGTTCTCAGCAGGGGTGCTTTTCCACCCTCTCTAGGAGGCATATTAGAAATCTAAGGAGGGGGTTCACTTTATAGTAAATTTGATTTACACCTCACTACCAACCAAAAAAAAATATGGTCTTCCCAGTCTCTTGCAGTTGTAAATTATTATTTCTAGCTGAATGACTGTCTTTGATTGCCTGGGACTCCTGGAAATAGCAGTTGAAGAAAGTCAAGGAAATCACCAGGAATTCTTCACAATCAGAGTAGAGGGGTCAGGAGAGAGGCATACGGGGAGAGTGTCACTTTTCCAACTAATCTCTACCTCAAGGTAGTTGGATAGACCTAAAGACCATGGGGTAGAACCATGTAGGGAATCCCTTTGGAGAACATGGGGGTTTATCAGCTATACAAGTCATGTCTCCCAGTTATTTGAATTTGTTATTAACCTAATCACGAACATACTTTTCGTTTGTATCATAGGGAAGAATTATAACTACATGACTATAACATACATGTGGTATGTTTCACAAAATAATCTCAGACATAAACCCTGTTATCTTACTTTTAAAGAAAGAATATTGGCAAAAATGAATGCTAAGTTAATATTTATTTATAGGGTGGTTGAGTTAGTAGTTTATTCGGTGGGGGAAGATACTGGTAATACCTCCTGAAGGATATAAGGTTTGAACAATCTAGAGGTTGGATAGGATGTGACAGAAAAATTTAAAGTTGGGATATTAGTGCACTCTATCCCAAAGTGGCTTGAGGGCAGAAATTAGGATACCAGCAGGACTATATCCTGAGGTATCAAATATAAGGGAAATGGAGGTAGAGTCACAAGATTTGGAACTGACTGGATATAAATTTAGGGTACTGTACAGGGTCAAGAATGAGTTGAAGTTGGTTGGTTCGTAAGTATATAGAATGTTATTTTCCCAATGAAATAATATTCCAGTGGTTATGTCCCCATTTTTATCCACAAAGTACAGTTTAATTTATAATGTGGCCCCGCAATTAGAAAAGCATGATGGGGATGACGTTCAGAGGTCCTTGCAAGAGATAAGAGAGAGTTAGTCAACGACGTTTGCGTCAAATTGGGTGTGGGAGATGAGAGAAAGGAGCAGATGATTCCCAGGTTTTAAACTGGTGAATAAAGAGATAATGATGTTATTCATGGAAATGGGAGCATAGGAGGAAGAGTCTTGGACAAGTGGAATTTGAGTTGGTGCTGAGTGCCAAAGTATATCGCTTGCCAGCTCTGTGTACATCAACAGTACCCACCAAAAGGCCAAGGACAATGTGGGCCTGCAGTTCATACATGGGTTTTAGAGAGAGGCTGATAGTCTGATAGTCGATTTATATAGAGGTGATAGTTGAAATTGCAGGAATGAATGGGATACCGTTGCTAATAATAAGTCTAAATATAGATAATAATAAGTCTACATAATAATAAGTCTAAAAAGAATAAAGAAAGGGCCCGGGGAGATCTTTGGAGAACAAGAGAAATGGCTGATAAGAGGAATGGCTGATAAACATACTGGGTAGGTTTTGGTAGATGAAGAAATCACAAATCAAAAGGGCACCACTGAAATATGCATCTTCTCTGGAATCACAATGTGTGTGTGTGTGTGAGAGAGAGAGAGAGAGAAAGAGAGAGGTCAACTATTATATCCTGGTTTCTATTCCTTAAACCAAGCAGGGCAAAAGCGACAAGATTTGTCCATGTTCTAAGTTGTCAGTCCTGGTGTGGTATTTATTTGCAGCTGGGGTTGTTTTCCCTTGGAAAGATCAAAAAATGCTGTGCATTTGGGCCTACGGAGTCATTCTCCTGGTTTGTAACATGTGTGCTTCCCAGTTGGTTTAGGCAGCGACCTCCGATTTGATTCAGAAGTAGTAGTCACTGCAGAATGAAAAATGATTCATTTCTGGTTCAACTTTAGCCTTGGGCCTGCTCCTACATAAAGAATTGCCTGGTGAGCCTGATTATATGCAGAGGCTTAGAGGCTTGAACTTCCAGAAAGTGCTCTCTTAATCATTTCACTCAGGTCCTCAACCTGACAGAGCCAAGAACCCCAAAGGGGAAATGCCAAAGGCTTATCTGTTTTCCACCAGCGTCTTAAGGGATTTTACTACTCTTGGGGCTTCTGTGGCCTGATGTGTCCCTCGCCTTGTCCCCTCCCATTCTCCCCCAAGTGTGTTGAATGTAAAGACTAATTGAGGAAAGCCTTGTAAGTTATCATTGTCGCTAACAGAGATTCTGAAACCCCTCACTTAATCCTGGCTCCCTTGCCAGGCTCTGGCAATCTCTCTATCTTGCTTCTATCTGTCCTCAGCTTTATTTCCTTTCCCGGACCCTTTCCAGGTCCCCCTTCCTCTTGACAGTCTATTTCGTACCCTGCTCTCCTGAGTGGGGAGAGCGTCGCTCAGCGGAGTGGCTTGCCGTAATGGAAACCGGGTCCCACGGGCGCCCGCTGCTTGTCCCTGAAAGCTTTCTTGTCGTGTCCCTTGTTACCCCAGAGAATAATTACTTCAAAGACCAGTCCTAGTGCCTGGTATTTCAGTGTATCTGAATTACATCCGCTCTTTGCCAAGCCCGCTGGGAAGTGCCAGGAATCAAATCAGGGTTGCTGGCAGTCCTGCCCGCCTCGCCCCGTTGGCCTCCCCACTGCCCGACACTCTAATGTCCCCTGATTGCCAACCCTGTTATCATCCTCTCTGAATTAGCTGCGCCTCCTGAAACGGCATAATGGCCCTGCAGTGGTGGAGTCCTGTTTTAACGGTCTGTCAAAGCCCAGGCTAATGAATTCTATTAGCATCGTCGCTTGCCAGCTTTGGGAGCCCAGAAGGAGCCAGGCGGCCAAAGCCAGTTGGCAGAGCACAGCCACAGGGCCTCCCGAGAGCTCGCCGGCCGTGGCGGCCCCGGAGACTCCGGTCAGGGCGATGCCCAGACATAGCACCTTATGCAGAATTAGGAAGGTGATTTGTTACAGTGTTATTCGAGCGGGGAGAAAATGGGATGAGAGACATTTTTTGACTGTGGGCCTACCTCAGGCATTTTTAAGGATAGGATAGCCTTGAGAGTGCCCCAAGGCGCTCATAACCTAATCTTCTCTTCTGTTTGGAAATTAGAATGTATGGAAGCAGGGTGTACTTTCCACATGGCTTTAAAAAAAAATGGTTTGAGATATTCATCTGATATTAATTTCACTTCAACTGTGATGACCGTGATTGGCATCATTGCTTTAATAATTGGGCATGATTCCTAGGACAGCTTGTTGAGAGTGGATGATAGCTTAATGACCAAGACACCCCTTCTCAACCCTTACACTGAAATGCAACTCCCCAGGATAGTAAACTACAGAATCATTAACAGCAGAAAAAGTGCATTTTTCTAGCAAACAGACTTGAAGGGGATGTATATTCATTGCTGATTTTACATTAATGTTTAGGATAAACTTACTGTAAGTGCTGTACAGGGGTTGCTAGGCAACCAGTGGTGATTCTTATGCCCAATGTTCATCTCTTAAAGGTATGCTTAATGGGTGTAATCTTCAATTTAGTTTGAGATTAATTTAAAAATGTATAGCTTGAAATACTTTACGTTAATAAACTTTTAAATATTGCAACATGGTATTAACGTTGCATGTGTGACAGGCACTGAATTTCAGAAAGGTTCCTTAAAACTGTATTAACTTGTGGTTAGAGCTAAATTATTCTGTGCACCAAAATAACTTTTGAATAAATTAACAAATTAATTAGCATTATCCTCAAAGACTTGGTGAAAACCTGCATGTTTCTGGGTAAAATATTACAGACATAGCAAATATAATTGTAAGAGCTGTAGCTGGTAAGTTCAGTCTTTGGTGGTTTTATTTTAGCCTATTGTCTCTTGTATTAAATAAGATCACTTCTCGGGCGCCTGGGTGGCTCAGTTGGTTAAGCGACTGCCTTTGGCTCAGGTCATGATCCTGGAGTCCCAGGATCGAGTCCCGCATCGGGCTCCCTGCTCAGCAAGGAGCCTGCTTCTCCCTCTGACCCTCCCCCCTCTCATGTGCTCTCTCTTTCTCATTCTCTCTCTCAAATAAATAAAATCTTTAAAAAAAAAAAAGATCACTTCTCAAACTTTACTGTCAACAGGAGAAATATGGGTAGGAACTTTGACTTACTGCATTTGGATGTAACACTGAAATTTTAATATTTATTCTGGAAAGACAATCCACAGGAGTTGAACATACTTTTCCACGCGGATCGATAAGGGTGCTTAAAATTTTTTGCGATCTTTTTATTTTACTTTTCTTTCATTTGCTTATTTTTTTGTTGTTGAAGCGTTGTTTCTTCTTTCGTAAAAGTAAATACAGCTGTGCCTCTTTTTGTGGAAAATATGGTGACCTGTTTATCTGAACATTTGGAAGTTGAATGAGCACAACAAAATGAAGTTAAAGAGATCATTGACTACTGTAGACAACACTGGTTGTTTATTTAACAGCAAATCCTTCTTGTGTTTCCCCACCCTAATTCCTCGCTTCAGAACCCTGCTTTCTTTCATTTCCGGGAGGAAACCGGGGCTCGCCCCGCCCCGCCCCGCCCCGCCCCGCCCCGCCCCAGCCTCTCAGCAAGGTGGATCTTGATTAGTCTGCAGCTGAGCCAATCACAACAATTCCAGCCCCTTTGACCGCCTTTGGCTTAGGGCATGTGATGTAATTCTGGCCACAGAGATAGGAGGAAAATACCAAAAAAAGATATGCCCTAATTTCTCAATCTGGCGTTTGGATGTGATGTGATCATGTGATGTTTGAAGCCGCTGCACCATATGAAAACCACAAAGGAGGCAAACAGGAATAAAACGTGAAGATAGGGCGCCTGGGTGGCTCAGTCGGTTGAGTGACTGCCTTCCGCTCAGGTCATGATCCTGGAGTCCCGGGATCGAGTCCCGCATCGGGCTCCCTGCTCGTCGGGGAGCCTGCTCCTCCCTCTCCCGCTCCCCCCTCTTGTGCTCACTCTCTCTCTCAAATAAATAAATAAAATCTTAAAAAAAAAAAAAGTGAAGATAGCAGATAACAAAGATGTCATTACTGAACCACTGAATTAATTAAACCTCGAACTTCGGGATTCTTCTTATGTGAGACGATACATTTTCTTTATTGTTTAGGCAATAAAATTTCCATTTTTTTAAAGATTTTATTTATTTATTTGAGAGAGAGAGAAAGAGAGAGAGCAATTGGGGGCAGGAGTAGAGGGAGAGGGACAAGCAGACTCCGCGCTGAGCACTGAGCCCGATGTGGGGCTCGATCCCACAACCCTGAGATCATGACCTGAGCAGAAAAAAGAGTCAGACCCTTAGCTGACTGAGCCACCCAGACACCCCAAACTTTACATTTCTTGTAGCCAAGACATCATGACTGTATTACCTGGCATCGTTTTATTTTTATGTAGGATATATGCAAAGACAAATGTTTATGATCTCTCATATGTCTTATATTCTTAGATCATTAAAATTGCAGACAATGGACAATATTTTCCTTTGCTTTAGTCAGTTGGCTGTATATGGCAGAGGCTTCCACACTTGCCTTCAAGCAGCCATCAGATGAACTGACTGATTGATTGTTCTGTTCATCAGTCATTCGTAGGCAAGCCCCTCTGCCAGCTACCTGGGAACAGTTACAAATACAACACAATCCCTATAATCAAAAGGTATTCAAAAAGACAAAACTGAATTTTTGGTGCATATTAAGAGTGATCTTTGACTGGAGAGGGGAGGAGGATGATGGATAGGGATAAGGGAGGGAAGAAAGAACTTAATTTGTATTTTCAGCAATAAAGCCCTGTTAGTAATTACATTTCCATAAAAAGGCATTGGCTCTCTCAGTGTCAGTTTTCTTTTTAAGTGTTTGCAAGCAAGGTGAGCAGAGGTTACAAGGGAGCACAACTTGAAGTTCAGTCATGCAACGTGGCTGTTGATGACCAGGAACCCCTGTTGCACGGGAATATGGAGTGATAATTAGAGCCTCAATTTGGACTGAAACTGTACAACCGTACAACCCAAACAGACTCATCTCAGTCAATAGACGCCAGTTCGAGGAGGGATGGATGGATATACACGTAAGGACAAGAGCTCGCTTTTCGTACCAACCGTGCCAAATTATTCACAGTTCCCCAAATACCAGGCTATTTCACACTCTGTACGTTTGCACACACTATGACCTTTATGCAAATTGCCCTCCGTTCCTTGTTTGTTGGCTACTTTTCATTTATTCTTCAAAGACCTCTCCGCCACTAATACTCAGGTTGTCACCTCCTGTGAGCCCTCTCTGGGCCCCCGTCTCTCCCTGAAAATAGCTAGAACTCTGTTCTGCCGCTTGTATCTGATGGGGTATCAGGCCTTTCACACTTCGATGCCGATGATTGCTTTCCATGTCTTTCTCTCCCGTCGTCCTGGCGCTTCTTTGGGAAAGGACCTATCATTTGTTCCTGTTTGTGTCTTCGATGCCTAACACAGTGCCAGGCACACAGTAGGTGGGCTTTACACATCACCACTCTGGTGGGAAGTGGGGGAGTTGCCGCAACAGGATTGTTAGGAATGAAAGAAAGGAAGCTTTCTTGTTCTGTCTGTATAAACGCGCCCCATTCACCCAGCACTGGGCCGCAGTCGCCCTTCTCAGCTTCATACCCACAGACATGCTGACCCAACAAGTCCCTTGGGTGCATATTAGTGAATCTGTAATTATCTGTGCCTTTTCGTTTCTCTCCTTTACTAAGTGTTATCTGGGACTTCTAGGCATTGATAATGCTTTATAATGGGACAAAGAGGAAAGAGGTGACTCGAAAAAGTCAATTACTCTTGGTAATGGGTGGGGAGAGGGGAGTGAAGTTAAACTTCTGCTACCATGAGTGTCTGATAGGCTGTGGGGTTTCCTCTCTTCTCCCTTGGGCCCCGTAACTGAGAGAATAGGCAAGAGGAAGTGACATCCGGGCCTAGGTTGGCAGGCGTGATTGGATGGGACCCAAGAATCTTCGCTCATTTTGTAATTAGGAGCTCACAGAATAGGTAACAACTTGACTGCTGCCTTCCTTCCCGTTATTCCTGGGAGAACCTCAGTGGAGTCTGTCCTTAGCAGTCTCTTTGGGTCTTCGATAAACAGAGCAGTTAGGCCTGAAAGGGCTGTGAAATGAATAAGAGAATATTGATGCCCCACTATTTAATTGCTTTCTAAATCCATGGTAAATTTTTCAATGATTTTAAACTCTGAAGGAATAGCAGACTCATTGATTTCTATAATTCATTTATTTAGGGATTTCTATTATCAACTGACTTTGATTGATGGCTTTATGACAAATAGCTGTGTGCTCAGCATATACCAGCACTCTGTAAGCTCACTCAGCCCTAAACAATGTGTGATATAATTCTTGGGTTGTTTTGCTGAGTCTGTACTTTGCTATTTGGGGAACAACTGATTGAGATTCCTTAAGTGAATGAGGTAAAGTGAAATTCCCACTTAGTTCCCTTGGCTAAGAAAAAGAAAGAGAGAGAGAGAGAGAGAGAGAGGTATTTGTATGTAGACCCTGAGAATTCTCAAAGTCCTGTTTTGAGAGTCTGTGTCCCAGTCCCAAATTTCAAGCCCCTTCTCATGCGCCAGCACAGGGCAGAGGCCACTTGGACAAAAGCAGACTGGCGCCCTCTGTATGCTGTTGTAGGTGAGCCCATCTTTCAGTCTGTATCTCTCAGACATTGGGATGGTAGATTGTGATGATGTGCCTTCATCAAAAATTAAAATGGAGCCCCATAAAGCATTTTAGTTTGTTTTCCTTATAAAAGACTTTGATTGACAACTTCTACAGGGATGGAAATCAAGTGCATTTTCTATTTTAGAGAAAAATGAGACGTCATTATATAAGACTCCAGTTCTGAAAACTTGTTTGCCAGTGAGATGTCGTTGACTCTATTCTTTCCCATCACATAAATATATAAATGGAAAATTGTGAAACCTATTTCAAAATACTGTCAATGGTTTTCCTGATTATAAATCAATTAATCTGTATAAAAGGCAATTAGAAAATTTAAAAAATATAAAGAAGGAAATTAAAATTACCAATAAAACCACTAACCAAAGATCACCATTATTAATATTTTAGCTGATTAGCTGTTTGTAACTGAATAATTGTCTTCTTAGAACCCTAAGCAGGCAAAGGTCATGAGGTGAGAGTTAATATTGGTCATAATGATGAGGGTTACATATATTTGCTCTTTACCTAACATCTACCAGATAATGTAGAGAATGGGTCCAGAAGTTGGGTCAGGGACACTGTGACAAGGTGGACAAGCGTGTGGTTGCCCTGGGCACCAGACACCGTTCACCTCATGTGAGCTGACAAATGAAACCATCACCACCATCCTCTGCAAGAAAGGAGCAGGAAATTTCACTCTAACCTCACTTTTGGCTTCATAGCTTATGAATTCACAAGTAAAAGTGTTAGCTATCTAGAACATGATGAGTCTGTGAACAGGCAGAACTGATAGATGAAGAAATGATGCTACCTTTTTAGATAAGTAGCATGAAAATGTTTACTCGTGGAATGTGATGATTAGTTGATTTTTTAGTACAGATTATGACAAGATAGAAAAGCATTGCAATCGTTTTGGGGAAAGATCAAATAAGCAAATATCTTGATGGACAGCATTCCTACTGTCTTTTTACCTCTTTTTTACATTAGCTTCCCTGACCGGAAAAAACCATTCTTGGGTATTTAATAAAATGAGTTAACCATTCACCTTCAGTGTCTTGGGATTTAAAAGACATGACATGAGTAACACGTTGAAACAATAATTTCTTATAAGAATAGTATCTGCCTTTTAGGATGAGTAAAAAATTTAGCCAACTAGTGTTTATAAAATATAAACTAAAATATAAATATAAATATATAAAATATAGCTTTTAAGGAAAAACTAAAGAAAATAATTTACCAGTACTAATTTTCTAATCATTGGTGAATTAAACTGTATAAAAACTGTATAATGACAAATCATAATACAAATATCTGGGGCTTTTAGTGGGCCCTTTTTTGTTAACATGAGTAGTATACTGTATCTTCATAATTAGTAAAGTTATACTTTATAAAATTGAATTGTGTAACTGAAATGTTTGTACCATTACAATTAATTTTTAGTTATAATAAAAGAAAAAGGGGCACCAATACATCAAAGATGAAGTTAAAACTTGGTTTATTGTCCATGTAGTCTATTACTATTGCAACATTGAGAGGAACACCAAAAGATATTGTAGTACTTTTTTTTTTTTACCCTTCTTAGTTTCTTCTTTTTTTGAAAAAATGTAGATTTTTTTCCCTAACTATCCATCACTACTGCTCAGTAAACTGGACATAAATTTAAAGTTTCCTTCAATCCCTTTATATTTTTTGTTTCAATCCATTCTTGGGGGTAGTGTATTTTTGAAGTTTGTTCCCAGTGTATAGTACTTTACAAGTTTTATTTAAGAACTAAAGCTTTAACATTTCAAGGAGTAGTCCTTAATTCTGTCCATCATCAGTCTATTTATATGCTTTTTAGTCAATAAACATTGATCATACAATATCACTCAGGGTTTGTGATTCTAAGCCAAGAAGTTTTAACTGTTTAAATCTATTAGGGGACAGTCTACTCAACTCCCTTACTGATTCTTTTTTTTTTTTTTTTTTTAAGATTTTATTTATTTATTTGAGACAGAGAGAATGAGAGACAGAGAGTATGAGAGGGAGGAGGGTCAGAGGGAGAAGCAGACTCCCTGCCGAGCAGAGAGCCCGATGCGGGACTCGATCCCGGGACTCCAGGATCATGACCTGAGCCGAAGGCAGTCGCTTAACCAACTGAGCCACCCAGGCGCCCCTCCCTTACTGATTCTTGATGCTGTTCGCTAAACTTCGTTCAGTTTGGTCGTATTGTCATTGACATGTGGTGACCAGAAAAGGCAGACACTTGGCTGTCTTAGACATGTCTAGGCTTGAAAATATTTTATTTCTGAAACATTCCCAGGAGTCTTCAGCATTGCGTTTCTCTAGAGTCATAGAAACAAAATAAGCTGATTTTTAGGAAGAATAGGAAAACAATTTTCTAGAATTTTAGTAATTGGTAAGATCTCCTATCTTATACACATATATTCTATATTACTATTTTCTAAAGTTTATCTTTTAATATTGGTACACATTAAAGATCATCTACCATTTTTCTATCTAGGCAGACTTGGAAGGTTTTTGTTTTCTCGTTTGGGTATTTATTTATTTATTTCTCCCTGTAAGTTTGGATAGCTCACTGCAGAGATCAATTTCATATCACCTACAAACTTGATTTCTTCATTTGGTCCTTTTTTTTCTTTTTTCTTTTTTTTTAAGGATTCTATATAAAACTGGTTCATCAGGGATATCACTATTATCACTTTATCATCCAGAGAAATTCCCATTAATCCTTCCCCTTTGCACTTGTCTGTAGGGTGATTCCTTCTCTGTGTGAAAAACTCTCATTACAACTGAAAAAAAAACCCACTTTGTGTGTGTGTGTGCACATGCGTGTGTATGTGTGCGCACACATGCTCACGTGCATGTAAAATGTTTGTATGGAACTTTGTCAAAGCGGATTCGAAAGTTTAAATGAACAGTAGGCATTGGTTTGTCTTTGGACTCGTGCTTATATATTCCAATGTTTTCTCCTTGACTAATTTTTAGCTTTATTATGGAGATTTTCAAATACACAAAAGTAGAAAGAAAAGGATAATAAACCACTGCGGGTGCATCTTATCAACAGTCTGCTTTCTTTCTTGTTACATCTGTTCTTTTTCCTAACTTTTTTCTTTTGGGGCATTTTTAAAAATATTTTATTTATTTATTTGAGAGAGAGCGTGCGCGCGTATGGGAGAGATCATGAGCGGGGGGGAGAGGCAGAGGCAGAGTGAGAAGCAGGCTTCCCGCTGAGAGGGGAGCTGGAGGTGGGGCTGGATCCCAGGACCCCGGGATCATGACCTGAGCTGAAGGCAGACGCTTCACCGACTGAGCCACCCAGGCGCTCTCTTTGGGGTTATTTTAAAGCAAATCCCAAATATTATATAATTTTATTCATAAATATTTAGTCTGATTTCCAAAAGATAAGCAGTCTTTAAAAATAAACTCAACAAAATTTTGAGAATTTCTTAGTTTCTGATTCCAGTTTCACAACTCACCTGAAACATGTTCCTCCTAGATGAGCCAACTCATATAAACTGTAACTCCACTAGTTATTGCTTTTTTCAAGTTTATGTAGACGCTATCACCTTATCAAATATAGAAATCAAACGGAGAGGCTTATTTCCAGAATCTCCCTTGGAGTCCCCGCTCTGAGTGTGAGTCATGCTGGCGAGCTGCCATTCTTCTCCTATAGTGGTAGTTGATAACAACAGGTTATACGTTTTGGCCAGCAGTTGCTTATTTCACCCTTGAGTTCCTTTCAAAGTCTTGGGTGGATGCCGTCTGGTCCTGGTGATTTATTTACATTTGGTTTTTAACTTAAGTCTAGGAAAATTCTATTTCCCACTGTTTGTTCTAATACCTCTGACTTGTCTGCTTCAAAGTGTTAAAAAACAAAATTCAACCGAGTATATCTGAAGATCTAATTGGTTTATTAAGTGATTCGCGAAACCGCATGTGGCATCCCATGTGGCTAGTAGAGAGATACACCGAGGAGCTGTACAAAATGGAAGTTTTTATTGGAAAGCAGGTGGGGCAAGAAGTTATTAGCAAAAGGAAAGAAAGAATTGTTTTAGGCCAGGACATTACCTTTTGGGGGGGAGGGGACCTGCAGGGATTTTATCATGCAGATGATTTCACTAGTGCTGAGCAGGAAATTTCACTGACTGTTAGAAGGTCACATTCCTGGGACAGGTTGAAATTGTAATTAAGTCTTGGATAGCTTTCCTGGGGGTGGGCGCAGGGAAATGACTCCATTTGGGACGTTTTTTTTCTTTTTTTCTCTTTTACCAAAAGCAAGATGGAAGTGACACTCTTTCTAAAGTTTTCTTCATTTTTACAAACTGAGCCAAATAATTCACTGATTGTCCCTCATCACTTTTCAACCCTGAGTGACCTTCACCTCTTCTAGCTGTTGCACCTACAGGGTTTGCATTTCTGCTTTGGAGTTTTTTGTGAGGTGCTCAACTGCTTTCTTCATGGACCATTTGTTTTTACTTTGCCTCTGACCTGCTCTACATTCCTTTTCTTCAAGAGTAGCAAGTTTTACATTTAAAAATACTTGTTTGGCCCTTTTATGTCACCAGCTTGGCCTGAGTGGCTTTTGTTTAAGTGTTGTCTGTTCTGATTGGGGCTCACATTTTTCCTGGTCTTCTTCCAACAAGGTGTTTTAACACAATCTCTAGGGGTGCTTGTTTATTTTGAAAAATCTTCCTGTCCAAACATGTACCTTTTCTCTTTCCCTCTCTCTTGCAAGAATTGCAAAACCACAAGATGGAATTTGGAGCTTTCTCTGTTCCTCTTGAATGTCTGGATCATAAGCATGATTGCTGTTCAAGAGTGGGTCTCCAATGAGATACTTCTGGCTTCATTTCACAATCCGCTCCTGAGGATCAGGTGATCTGTGTCTGCTTCTGGAACGTGCTTTCCAGCTTTCTTCTGCAGCCACTCACCGGCCTGCTAGCATTTTCCTCACACTGCTGTTGAGACTCGCTTCTCCATTCTTTCATCTAACTGGACAGTGGGGAAAGGTAATTGGAAATTTGGTCCGAATTTAGGTGGAGCCAATTTGACATTTGTCATTTTATCATTTATATTTATTATTTAACAACATGGATAATATCTACAGATAAGTAAGATTTGAACTTATATATTGTTTAGATGATGCAGAGCAACAGTGTCCAGGAGAAATGTAACGTGAATTTTATATAAAACTTAAAATTTTCTGGTAACCATATTTAAAAAGGTAAAGAGCAGCAAGTGAGATTAATTTTAATAAATGCAGCTTATTTAGGCCAAATACCCAAAATATAATTATTTCAGCATGTAATCAGTATACACATTGTTGAGATATTTTATATATTTTGGACTACATTTTTGAAATCCAGTGTGTATTTTATACTTACGGTGCATTTCAAGTTGAGCTGGCCATTCCTCAAGTACTCAGTAGCCACATGTAATCGTGGCTGCCACATTGGATAAGGCAGTCTTATATAGGCTTAAGAAACAGTCCTGTGATGCTCTAAAAATCACTCAGAATTTCAATACATACATACATACATATATATATATATATATACACACACACATATATATGTGTATATCTATCTATCATCTATATCTATCTATCTATCATCTATGTATCTATCATCTATGTATCTATCTATCATCTATGTATCTAGGTATCTATCATCTATCTATCTATCTATCATCTATCTATCTATCATCTATCTATCTATGTATCTAGCTATCATCTATGTATGTATGTATGTATGTATGTATGTATGTATCTATCTATCTATCTAACAACTATGTATCTATCTAACATCTATGTATCTATGTATCTATGTATCTATCATCTATCTATCTATCTATCTATCTATCTATCTAACATCTATGTATCTATCTAACATCTATGTGTCTATCTATCTATCATCTATCTATCATCTATGTATCTATCTATCATCTATGTATCTGTCTATCATCTATCTATGTATCTATCCTCTATTTATCTATCATCTATGTATGTATCTATCTATCATCTCTGTATCTATGTATCTATGTATCATCTATGTATCTATCTAATATCTATGTATCTATCTAACATCTATGTATCTATCTATCTATCATCTATGTATCTATCTATCTATCATCTATCTATCATCTATGTATCTATGTATCTATCTATCTATCATCTATGTATCTAGGTATCTATCTATCATCTATGTATCTATCTATCTATGTATCTATCATCTATCTATCATTTATGTATCTATCGATCATCTATGTATCTATCTATCATCTATGTATCTATGTATCTATCTATCGATCATCTATGTATCTATCTATCATCTATGTATCTATCTATCATCTATCTATATCTACTATCATCTATGTATCTATCTATCATCTATGTATCTATCTATCATCTATGTATCTATCTATTATCTATCTATCTATCTATCATCTATGTATCTATCTATCATCTATGTATCTATGTATCTATCTATCTATCGATCATCTATGTATCTATCATCTATGTATCCATCTATCTATCATCTATCTATATCTACTATCATCTATGTATGTATCTATCTATCTATCTATCATCTATGTATCTATCTATCGATCATCTATGTATCTATCTATCATCTATGTATCTATCTATCATCTATGTATCTATCATCTATGTATCTATCTATCTATCATCTATGTATCTATCTATCTATCTATCGATTATCTATGTATGTATCTATCTATCATCTATGTATCCATCTATCTATCATCTATGTATCTATCTATCTATTATCTATCTATCATCTATGTATCTATCTATCTATCATCTATGTATCTATCTATCTATCTATCATCTATGTATCTATCTATCATCTATCTATCATCTATGTATCTATCTATCTATCATCTATGTATCTAGCTATCTATCATCTATGTATCTATCTATCTATCTATCATCTATGTATC